>NW_010428122.1:3827-4076 GCF_000710305.1 Buceros rhinoceros silvestris | reverse complement strand
CGGTTCACTCTCTTTGAAGACCTTTTGGAGGTCAGTGATTGCAAAGCGTTTCAGCGAACAGCAGTGTCAAATCAGCTGCAGGCTGGACCAGGAAGTCAGCTCACCTAGCTGACCTACTAGAAATCTTGATGCAGTGCAAATTTATAAGCATTATTCATCAGAAGTGGGGAAAGATCTGGAAAAATACCAATAAACTGCTGATGTTAGCACAGTTTAAGTGGTGCCAGGGCATGTATTTCACTGACCTTC
>NW_010428122.1:384-3682 GCF_000710305.1 Buceros rhinoceros silvestris | reverse complement strand
AACCGCTGCCAGACAGGGAGGACAGAAAATGGAATGGCTTCAACTCTGCTAAGAGTAGGTTCGGTGTTGTATCTCTCCACAGACTAAGAACTTGGTTCTTATATCTACAAAAATTATTTTTCCTGTTTAGTAGACATCTTGCATCCCTTCCCAAATGGGAAGGGCACAGAAGGAGAATTTGAAATGTAGCATGCAGGGACAGGAGATCAAGCTGTTGCTTGTTATCTCCTCACTCCTTCCCTTCTGTTAGTCCTAATACTGGTACTAGATGACTCCTTGATACGGCAGTGCTGCTCACTGAGACAGCAGAGAAGTCACCCAGTGTAATTCAGTTCTCTGCTGGCTTAGGGAGCTGAATTCATCACTGAAGCATCAAAAGAGACCACGGCTGGAGCAAAGGAGGAGAGGGAAACAGAATCATCTCTTTTGGCAGCACCAATTAATTAGACCAGGTCAATCTGACTCATCTGATCACAACGTTACAGAAATGCTGGGGTAATACTGCAAATAAACCAACTGTAGTAGCTGGATTTGAAAAAAAAAGAGACATTGCAACTGGAAATGGCAGATTGAAGCCTTGAGTTTAGCAATTCTGAAAAATACTCAGTTGGGTTTTTCAGTGGGAAGGGTCAGGTGAAACAGGTAAGAAAAGAACAAACCCGCCTGACCTGTTACACAGGTTCACTGAAGCCACAAGTCATCCACTCTGAATCCCATCTCTCTGCCATTCACCAGGAATTAGCCAAGTGCTGGGTTGCGGTACGACTATTGTCACCTGAGCTAGCTAGCATGCAGCAAGCTGCCCTGTACCGTTACAGCGAGCTCTCCTATCAACCCACAAGAAGTCAGAAAACAGAAGAGAAAAGAGAGGGGGCTGGCTGCACAGCCAGCGCTGCAGCCTGGACCATCCTGGGGTCAGCCGGCGTCAGGAGTGCTGGCCTTTCCCACGCCGCCTGCTCACACCCTTCCCCTCAACCAACGGCACCGTGTCCGAATCCCGGCTTAACACAAACTCCCAGTTACTTGCTACCCTCTGGTGACATCTCGTGGATCAAAGCAAGATATCCCTGCCCGCTGGCAAACCCTGCAAAGCCTCGAGAGTGAACCTGCACGGTGGGAGTCTCTTTCCCAAGTCTAAGGAGCTCTGTAGCATCCAACAAGGTTTAGCTTTTCTCTACTTTTTCCTTCCTTTCCTGCTCTGTGAACAGTGCAAAGGATAACTGGTTCAGCAAAAATACTGAAGTCTACATATTGCAATTTATAGCCAAAGCGACACTGTTTGAGCAAAAATATCAGCGTACACTATGACTAATAGCATTAGGCAAGCGCAAAATAGGCCACCTAGGTAAGTAATTCCCTCATAAAAATAACCTAACAACCAGAAACACACCAGCCACTTCAAAGTCACACCACATCATATGCGACACATTTCACGATACATTACCCTCAATCAACACACAAATTAGCAGTTAATTACCTACTAAAACTGTTATGAGAAATACTTGAACAAACAAAGCTGTATCTAACAGCGAACTAACACACCTTCACCGCCTGGGATTACTGAGGAAAAACAGATTGTCCCAGTGCGCAGCACAGACTGATTCCTAACAGGGCTTTGCTTCATATGGTTTCAGAGAACAAAACAAACCCTGGTGTTAAATATAATGAGGAACACCACAGACACCGAGGCCTGGTAAATACCAGAGGAAATAACAGGAACTAAAGAAGTGTAGTTTGCTTCAAATTTGCAGGCTCTGCAAACGCCTAGTGCTGCTGACACTGTTAGTGTTTAAACTGCTGAATTCTAGTTGCCATTGCTGGGTTAAGCATCGGTGAATGTTGCCTCTGAAATTTAACTGTCTCAGTAAGCTAGATAGCTCATGACTGAAATCTCTGTAGAACTGAAAACCGTTATGAGGAGCCTGTAATCGAAGGGCAGTGCAAAAAGGATTATCTCAAGGAATAGCCTAGAAAAACAATGTGATGCAAGAAAGCTGGCCAGCAAAACAAGTATTTGATGTGCAAAAATCTACAAGCTTTTTAAAAATTAATTAGTCCTGAATAGTAAGGCAGCCAAAGGTCCTTCAAAATGTCACTGGGGCACATCCACGATCAATTCACCTGAGGCTTTTAGTGCTCCAGGCTGCTGATTACGATTCCCTAGTGAAGTTACTGAACTAATGGCACTGCCCATGCAAGAAAGTCAGAGATAGAACTGAAGAAAAAAAGGTGACTGAGGAAAACTCTTCTTCCGAAGGCCCATTGCAGGACCACAGCACAGTATTTCCACACACTCCTCTGATCAAGAGGCTGGAATTAGACGTGGTAGTCAGCAACGCTTTGGAAAGACTGGCTGTGAATGGAACCAGTAGAGGGTACGAATTTCTCATACTTCTCCCAGCCAGTGACCATCAGATAAAGCAGCTTTCAAAAACATTCTGTAGCTTTTACAGCTGCGAGATAACTCTTAAAAATACTTGAGGCACCAGTTTAAAATAGTATCTCTGTAACAGCAGAACTTTTAAAAGCTCTAATTCATCCAAATGCTAAAGCCTAATGATAGTCAGCATTTACCCTAGAGATAAACCCACCAGTTAGAGATAATTTCCACCTGCCCTAGCTCCTGGAACCAGCTCCTCACTCGGTCCCAGGAGGTCTAACGCCGGCTCCCGGGGAGCGGGGTGTGAGCAGCAGAGGCAAGGCTGGCTGGAGGCCGCTTGTAACCCCTTGGGTCCTGTTTCAACTGCAGAAGCTGCCTGGGAGGTCTGAGCTCAGCTAAACCGGGTGGTTCTGCTCCCTCACACCCTGCTGGAACATCCAGCACTTGGTGTTGCATTAGAGTCATCCAGGGCTCACCTAGCAGCAAAGTGAGTTTTTTGGCAGGGGAAACGACGGCTGCAGTGAAGAAAAAAGTTTCTCAGATCAATGACCTGAATCAACGCCCCTTGTGGTGAGAAGTGTCAGATCTGACATAAAAGGGGAGCAGAAAAACAAGAACAAGAGGGCTGAAAACTGTCTCCTTGGCAGCACTTAAATATAAAAATATAAAATTAAAAATCATTTAAAACGAAAAAAGCTTCCTTATTCACACTAATGGCTGCTTAAACTTCACCGAGAAAAGTGCCGAGTTCTGGTCGCTGAGTCTGGTCAGAAGGGTGAAATTCCTACAGTTTGCTTTAAGGTTGTCTGAGTAACTAATGTGTCTCTTAGCTTTGAATGAGAGTAAGACAGCGAGACTGAGACTGTAAATTCCCTTTGTGCATCTAGCCTACTAATAAATGCGGGCTTTTTTAATAAT
>NW_010428122.1:0-205 GCF_000710305.1 Buceros rhinoceros silvestris | reverse complement strand
AGCACCGGGGCCGGTACAAGAGGAGGGCAGGAACAAGTTCCCCAGGGCAGCTCACCACTTAATCTGCCAGGAAGCGTCATCTCAGAATTTTCCCCAGCATGAACCTTGACTAGGCTTGGCTGCCTTTGCCAGTGGTGACCGGGGCTTCAGCACGGGCTGCGCAGATGGCCCGTATCCCATGCGGGGTGCCTTCCGCCTCCGAGAG
>NW_010428121.1:44237-52826 GCF_000710305.1 Buceros rhinoceros silvestris | reverse complement strand
ATTTTTATATATATGTAATATATATAATATAATATATAATATATTTTTACTCTATATGTAGTGTGTATGTGTGTGTTTGAATGTTGGGCCCCCAGTCAGGAGCAGTTTCACACCTTGTATCTTCTTGTGGTTTGCATCTCTTCCAACACAGACATAACCAGTGTCTCAAGGCACAAATCATAATACATTTCCAAGCAGTCAAACCATATCTCTTTCAGCACTGCACCCGCTGGGGCCATACAGTTAAACAATAGCTGGATGGTACTTCCAGGTCTTGAGTCTCTGGTTACAGCTTAAGGCTCCTCTGGTTACGTGGAAACAAGTTACTGCTTGGAAATAATTAGAGAATTGTTTGGCCGTTTTGGTGCCTTACAAGGTGTGAAGTGATTCATTGCCACCAATCATCAATAATTTAATAGTTGCTAGCCAATATTTGTGATATACGCTAATGATTGAACCGAAATGGTTGAATTGCAGTAATTTAATGTTCACTTAAGCAAACGGCACAAGTTTTGCATGTGTACTTTAGGCATCTTCCAGTTTCAAAGGAAGAGTCAAACTTGCCAGTTTTCTGAAAAATCTACTATATAACACTAGATACCAGGCCTGAGTACAACAACTTAATAAGTCTGCAGGTGTCCTTTAAATGGTTTTGGAAGGCTTTTGTTGGTTTTTTTTTGTTGGATTTTTTGGTGTTTTGTTTTGATTCAAGTTTGGGCGGGGCGGGGCGGACGGTTTGCTTAATCTCATTTCTGGTTGATTGCAGTGGTGTTTTAACATGAAATGCTTGACTCATCAGGTAATGATTTTAAACTGTTACAGTTTTAAATTGTCAGAGGGCAGATTTTGGGGGCGAAGAGGGCACGAAGATTATCATAGTACATTTATTCAAAGATACTTAGACTATTGTTGTCTGGGATGGACCTCTAAGCCACTAAAATAGTTGAAAATAGCCTTGCTAACAGCCTAGAAACTGTAATAAAATCAGCTTGGTATCTTAAAATGCCTTTTTCTCTTCTTCCCCTCTCCCCTCCCTGCACAGATACACCTAGTATTACAGCTAAGCTAATTAATGAACAGAAGGAAGATAAAGAAAAAAAGAACTATGAAGAGAAAGAAAAAGTTAAAGCGGAAAATGGATTTCAGGACAATTACAGCGTTGTTGTTGCTTCTGGTATGTCGTCTTTCTTTTACCTTGTGTAAAGTAAAACTGATGTTAAGAATGTGGAGGCAGGGGAATATCTGTCAATAATTATTTTTGTTACTAATGATGGTTAGAAAAATCATAGTGCCCAGTTAATCTAACTGGCTGCTATGCAGCAAAGATTGGTTCCTGATAGAACTGCTGCTTCTAGTGGATTATATACTTTGTCAAGTTTGTACCTACACGTGTGTGTCAGTGAGATGTGATGGATGCTGTTGCTAGTGCATTTTACAGGATTTTGTAGACATACACCTGAGGCTTGGATTGCACAGCAATATATTCGTGTTCGTAGTAAGGGCATTACTACCTCTATCTTTTTGTGGTGGCTGGTGCATCAGAGTTAATGAGCTCTACTCCCACAACAAGCTTTGGAAAAGAAAAGATCCATATGCTTTGCATAACAGCTGGTGTTACTCTGCTAAAAACTGTTAGATGGAAAATGTAAGCATAAAACTTTTTAATTCCTACTTGGAAACCACAAATACTGTGTTTTCTTCAAAAGTATTAGCCCTCTGAAAACTAATGTGAAGATCCTTCTGAAATAATTCACATACACCATTTTCCTCCAAAACTGCTGTGGAGGTTATAGAGTAATTTTGCAGTGATACAAGATTACCATTCAGATGATGGCTGTAGAGATCATTAGTCTTTTGGTTTGAAGTTCTGGTGAGTGTGTGAGAGAGAGATTAATGAACATCAAAGTACTCTTTTCCTATCTAGCTTTCTGTCTCCGTTGAGGTACCTCAACTTCATTTACAGTTCATGAAGCATGAAGAAGAGATGCTGAACGCCTTTGACTTCTGGCACCAATATTTCTTAAGCTTTTTATTTCAGATTTTTAGATGTAGATAAAACTCTAAACTCAAGTGTTGAACAGAGCAGCAGTTTCATGGATCTTGGTATATATTTAAAGCAGCACAGCTTGTTAATTACAGCATTTTTATCTGGAAAGATATTTGCAGTAGGTGCCACTTAAACATAGTAAACAATTTATTAATTTAATAATATCTAAAATATTAATAGGTTCAAATGAAGGATTAAAACATAAATAAAGAATCTAGGAAGAAAAAAAAAAATAACATGCCAAGCTTGAAGATAGGACATAGCATAGTCAGCCATGTCTCATCCCTGTTGCATCTCTGATCATATTGCCTGATATAGTCCATTCCCTATTCAGAAAGAAGGAGGCTTAAGTTTTTCCTCTTCTTTTTTATATTTTTCCAGTTAAGTAAAACAGTTTAAACATTTCATTTACATTTGTTTTTACTACGTGTTTGTGAAATCTTGTCATCTTTTGTCTTTATCTTTTCATCTGTTCTGGGGTGTTTTTCGGTCCTCAGGCTTTATGCACCCAGTATTTAACTTGTCCCTATTGGTAAAAATTAATAGAGAGTAGACACAGTATTTTTTGAGCCTGATTTTCCTGAGACAAGCTAGTTTGATACTTGGATTACTGGAGAAGGTGTGTTATAGCTGCTCCTACTGATCAGCTGAAACCAGAGTCCTGGTTTCCAGCATTTCAGGTGTGGATGCCTGTTAGTTTGCCACTGCTCGTGGCTAATGATGAGGCAGTAGTTGTATGTGTCTTTGTATCTTGACCTGCTGGCTTTTTACTTGGCCTGTGACAGGGTGTGTAGAAGGGTGCATGACTGTACTATAACTGCACTGTACCTTGAGTCAACTTAAGCAGCCCCAAAATACGGAATTCTTACTATATAAGCTCAATAAGCTTTTAGGTACCTATTCTGTCTTTTAATTGTCACATAGTGCTTACTTGTATATGTTTTGACCTGGGCAACTTTAAAAGCATGTTTAAAAATGCATTTAATCACATGTGGTACTGTATCCAAATATTTTATATGTGAATGCTATTCTGATATTTAAGTAGCTAGTGCTGAAAAATTCTACTTTTTTGCTATCATTGAAGGTATCGAATACACTGCATCTTGGCTAACTGAAGATATTAAATACTAGAAACACTCTGAATTTATTTTAACTTCTGTACTAGGTTTGAAATCTCAGTCAAAAAGAGCTGTTTCATCCACTCCTCCACGTCCACCATCAAGGAGAGGAAGAGTGATGACAGATAAAGTAGGTACCTCTTCTTCAGGAGGAGAATCTTCCAGCAAGACCATTAGTGTTCCAGTCTTTCATCTATACCATAAACTTCTACCAGGTAACTTTAACTCATTCAAAACTTCAAAATTAGGGTCTTTTTCAGTGGCTGATGTGTCATCAGAAAGTAGGTGTAATGCTAATGGACATCTTTCCTCTTTCTGCTGAGCATCTTGAAGTGCCAAGCCCTTTTAGGTTGGTAACTGCTTTCAGCTGAAAGTTGAGTGTTATATAATAGTGGCTTGACAAAAGTAACAGTTATGCTAATATTCCCTGAAGTTTAGTTCCGTGTTCCTAAACAAAATCTCAAAAACTTTTCCACTTGCCCTCAGAAACAAAAGGGCGGTGGCTTTATAAGGTGACTCACGTTTTCTTTCACCTGTAATGCAAAGCTTAACTGGTCTTTCTTCCCTGTTATTTCATGTTCTGACTGGACAGCCAACTTGCATTGCTCTCTGGAAGGTTGATTTGCCAGTTCAGGAGTAATCTCAAATTCCATAATTCTTGCGTTTTCAAAACCAGTGTGTCATAAGCAGTTAGTCATGTTTTGCATATAGCAGATACGTACTCATGTTTTGTCAGCTATCTGCTCAAAGGTGGTCCAGCTGGTGGTGTAGCTGAGACATAGAGAGACATCTCTCTCCCATAGAGAGAGTTGCACGTGACTGGAATTCTTAACCTTAGATCAGAGATAAAGGACAGGAACATACGTGAAACATTTCAATATTATGCAGAAGAGCTTCAAATCTGTTTTATAGTTTTTTTTAAAAAAGGAACCAGCTAATGGAATTAAGTGGTAAACTTCCGATAGAAGTAATTTTCACCCAGTAAAAAAATTAATTTGAAACTTACTACAGAATTACTGGCTCTGAGGCTATCCTCTGGCAGTTACTAGATGGATCATGTACTTGGCTTAAAATATTTAAAATTATTGTAGTCGATGCTGCTTTTTTGGAGAGGAGATCAAAAGTCAGTGCCTGTTTTCAGTATCTAGCTGGTGAAGGTTGACTGTCCACCGGTAATGTAGACCATTGTGTATCTGTGATCTGGACGATCACATGTCTTGCACAACAGCCAGTTGTTAACAAAAGAAGCAGCCACAGAAAGCAGAATCAGTGCTGAAAAAAAAGCAGAAAACTTACTGGCACAATGGCACCATATTTGTAATTTTAATTTCTTAAGACACTGTCTTGCACTAAGAAACAGGTTGCTACTGAAGGCCTTCCTTGAACTTGTGTTACCTGATTAAGTACAGTCAAGATGAATGGGCCTGCTAAGTGCCCGTGTGATCCAACTCTAAAACATTTCACTTCATGTGTAAGTCCACTTGTTATCAGGAAAAACTGTTCTGCCTTGGGAGTAACTTGTAATTTCAGGGAAGAACATACTCTTCATAAACAACAGAGTAGCCAAAGATTTTTCCACTTCATCTGTTTTACCTTATGGTCACCCACCTTTATGCCACCACGATTCAAGGGTGATGCAGGGGAGGGATTTAATAGTAGGGGACAGGCAATACCTGCTTAAAATGCACATCAAATTACATTTGTTACACTTGCTGAGTGCTTGGGCTGTCACCACAGAGCTGCCTTAGGGAATGTTGGCATAGTTCTCTGGCAGTTGGTTCCAAACTGATGGAGCCCCTTTTCCCGAGAGAACAAATGGTAAAATTAAGGCCTTGGTTTAGAGCCAGATAATATTTAGTCTACTTGGCATCTGTGGTGCAAGTAATGAAAGCACCTGGACGTGTATATTAAAATAACCCACTCATAATTTTCTCCTCTGACTGAATGCCATTGTTGTTTAGGCCAGCCATTACCAGCTGAAATGACACTTGCTCAGCTTCTGACTCTGCTGTATGACCGTAAACTCCCTCAAGGATACCGATCAATAGATTTGACAGTTAAGCTTGGTTCCAAAGTCATCTCAGATCCAAGCTTATCAAAAACAGACTCATTTAAACGTCTTCACACAGAAAAAGGTGAGCGCTCTTACTTTTTGGTATCTTCCTTTCTAAAATGCTTGTGTTTTGGACAAAAATGGTTTTAATTTTCTTAGTAAGTAATAGCAGTTTTCTGTATTTTCTTGGATGATGTTCCTGAGCCGTTCTCTACAGGACAAGTACTAAACTTCCTGATAAAGAAGAAATTCATCGCCTGCCCTTAGATCCTATCTATGAGATGCACCAATATGTTTTCTCTGGTGTCACTTTATTTATTGTAGTGTTATATGATTGTATAGATAAAGCGTATTTTGTTTCTTGATGTGCGTACCAGTTCTCTGTAGTAAGTGTGTGTGCTGATAAACAGAGCAGATTAAGTAATGCAGGAGCTTTTTTGAAACCATATGAGTTACAGAAACCTGTGAAATTTTTTGTTGCGGCAACTTGAGTACTTAAATGCCCTTTTAAAAATGGGAATTCTCGAGACCATCTAAGCAGGTTTTGTAAGGTCTCTTCCAACCAGATGATTCTATGATTCCATGATTCCGTGATTAATTTTAACTTTTTCTAATATGGTCTGTCATTACAAATCCATTGATCTATAGTGCTAAACAGCAAAATATTAGTTAGATTCAGATGTCCCACTACTCAGCAGTTATGAAGGCTATTGCTGCTGCCTTTTTCATGACTAGTTTTTAATATCCATAGGAATCATTCTTACATATCCGTATTTCTTCACTTGCTACTTTAAGTAGAAACTTTTTGACACCATCTGTACTGGATAGATTTTATAGCTTCACATACTGTGCTGCATTTACTACTACTATACCTGAGGAAAGCTGTCATTTGTATTTATTTCTGTGTGCTTCAATGCCCTTGTTTGAGATCAGCAGTTTTTCACCGTAGAAGTGCATGACTTCACTGAAATCTTGCAGAACATTCACGGAGGTCCAGTGGTTTAAATTGGGTTATAAGGCTTAACTAAAACAAGTACGGGAGAAGCACACTTAAGTCCTTGCAACAGTATTTAAGATGTGAAAGCAATAGCATTGTATTTGCACTCATAATAAAAGATCTGCCAGTACCTTTACTCACTAATAATGTTTTTCGAGTGTCTTTTGCAGAGAAGCATTTTGACTTAATGATCTTTCTGTGCATTGTGTATCTGTTTTCTCGTTTTCTTTCTTTGGAAAGGCTTACAGCTTTCTACACAGTGAAGCAGAGGGGTGTCTTCCTTCAAAACCTTTATTTAAAAATTTTCCTTATGAAGGAAATCTAACGTTTCTTGTGGTCAATCAATTCATGTCATCACAAGCAATCAAATTGTAAATCATGGTGGAATCTTCCATGTATCTGATGGAAGGTGGTCCCTTGTGGAGAACGGCGTGTTTGCAGGCACCCTCACACACTATCTGTGGTGATAGGGAAGACATCCACAGAGGAGGTTTCTGCGTGCATCCTTGTGAACAGCAGACATCAAAGCTGTGTGTACTAAAAGTGTTCTGTAACTGAAAGTTACAAGGTGTCCTGTTTTGGAAGTGTATGTGACCGTTTCTCTATCTCATAGTCAGTCAGGTTGAAGTAGGATGAATTGACGTACATGCTCATGTCTACATGTCTCTGATTTGCGCTTATTAAATCCCATACTTCGATTATACCGCTCCATAGCGATGTGATCCTTCCACAATGTATCCGTGATGTCTTTGTAACCTGATGCTTCTTGCACTTTCGAAAGTTGAGAATTAGAACAACAGGAAAGACCTGTTGTTTCCTACTCCCTTTCAAATTAGGGAAGAAAAGGTTTTAAAAGATAAAGTATCTGTGGTTAGAAATTGGGGAGAAAAAGTTAGTTTTGGTAGCTGCATGAATTATGCTTTAATGAGCTTCTGTGTTTTTTACAATAATATAATAAATTATAACCATGTGTGCATACAAACATTATAAGTATAATCAATGATTTTCAGCTGGGTGTCAGACTGCTTACAGCAAAGAGATACTGAGACCGATTGATCTATACAGCCTTTTGATGTGGGTATACTGTGAAGGCTTTGAGGACCACTGCATTATAGTAATTAACAACGTAATCTGCAATACAGATTTTTTTAGATTAAATATATTCAATATTAACTGCAAAGTTTGTCCGTGATAATGAGCAAAGAGTGTTATTTTTGGCAAAATTATTTATGATAGGGTACATACAATCTGTATGTACAAAGTACATACAACCATGTACCAGTATATAAATAGAGTATTTTTTCGTCTGTAGTATAAGATATTAGAGTGGTTAGTCAGAAACCAGGAGGGTAGAGGCTAGTAGAAAATTGAAAATAGAGATCTTGGTCATTTTTTGTGAGGAATACAATTACATTTCCCAGCTTTGGCAGAGGGGCATTTTGACACCTCACAGAGAAAAGGTACGAGAATGATAGGTGTGGTGAGTGATAGGTGACAAGACTTCATGGATGGTGAGTTAAATGATGAAAAAGGCGAAATTAAAACTCTTTTTCAGCATTTTTGAGGAAGAAGCAAGACTCATTAAAATAAGGTTATCTTACCTTTCTTCAGCTATGAATTCCTTATCAGAGAGTAACAAACCTACTCTTACTTCTTAGATGAAAGACAGTGTTAAAAATGTACTTTCAAAGTTAACAAAATCTTAGAAGGCATAGATCAAATTCTAACAAAGCATAAAATTCTAATAATTAACGTGTAGCTGTGTAAATAATCCCAAGTTATGACATGGACCTGCCATCATTGGCAAAGGGTACCACGACTACTTTTCTTTTGATATTCTTGTACTCATTCATTTCAGGTTCTTGACTCGGGTTTTGTTGAAAAAACATACTTTTGAAGTCCACTTTTAAGTGAGGATGAAGAAATAAAAATATTGATGGTGATATATTAACCTCTCTTACCTCCTGCTTTTGTAGAGCATGCAGATTTACTGGGACCGTGCCCTGAAGATGAAGCCATCAGTCCTGGGGATGAGTGTATGGACGCAGTTCTAGACGAATCTCTTCTGGAAACCTGTCCCATTCAGTCTCCACTGCAAGTTTTTGCAGGAATGGGTGGATTGGCCCTTATTGCGGAGAGACTTCCTATGCTTTATCCTGATGTAATTCAGCAAGTGAGTGAAAAAATCGGTGTAGGAAAACATGCTAAAGAGTGTTTTGTTTGCTTGTTTAAGAGCACTATTTTCCTCATATTCACTCTGGTTCAGTTTGACATCTCAGCTACGTGGGGAAGCTGCTTTAAAACAGGCGACTACATAACTCCACAGCTCAGTCCAGCTATACGTGTTATAAGCTGCTTGAGTAGCCACATCTTT
>NW_010428121.1:43564-44133 GCF_000710305.1 Buceros rhinoceros silvestris | reverse complement strand
CAAGTGGAGGCTTCTTGCCTCACTTCGGTTAATTCGTGAAATATCTTGTAGGGTGCAGTAGCAAAGTTGCTGATATACTATAAAGCCACTTAGCATTTAATTGCCCGTGCAAATGTACCTTCAGAAATTTTTTTATGGTTAAGTGAGATACAGTTCTCGAAGCAGATTATATAATTTTAGTTTGATTTATTACTCTAGATAACAAACTGTATGATCTTAATTATCTTTAATAAATAATATATCTGAAATAAAATTATATAATAAATACTGTATATGTTATTTGTTTGTATACATATTATGATTATGTATAGGATACCTCTGGAGGCACTGATAGAATAGCAGCCAGAGGAGTAATGCCACTGCTGACACTTTTGAAATGTCTAAGTACACAGTCTTTATTTAAAAGGGAAGAATTAATCTGTGAATTATTCAAATTCTATTTGGCTATAATTTTGAAGTTTTTGGCTGATATTCCTAACAGGAAAGATCGTGAATTTTTATTCCCTGTGAAATTAAGTTAATTCATGAATTAAGCATGCTGTTCAGTACCCTAACTAAAACAGTATGGC
>NW_010428121.1:40015-43442 GCF_000710305.1 Buceros rhinoceros silvestris | reverse complement strand
GGCAGGAATAGGAACCCTGTAGTGAGACCAGATAATTAGTGGGAATCATTTGTAAATAGTTCTGTGAAGATGTTTTAGAGGTCTAGTGTTAAGCTGGTTTAAAAAGTATAAGTTAAGGTGATGTGTTCACATAATTACTGTATTTCAAAATCCAAGAGAGATAACACGGACTCTGTATTGAAGAAAACTGATTCATGGAATTCTGCAACAAATGAAAGGCAAATTATGGCCATGAGAAATCTCACACCTTTTTTTCCCCTTCTTTCTCTGTAGTGCTGGGAAGATACTTTCCTTTCAGAATTTTTTAGCTTGATATACAACTTTGGGTTCAAATACTGAATAAGAATCTGTGATCCATAACAAGAAAAAAAAAAATTAAGTACTATAACACCAAATAGGAGATTCAGAGCGAAGAGTGATGAGTTCTCCAGACTCTTCATTCTTTTATTTTACTTTCGTATGTCTGTAGGTCACTGATACTTCTGATTCTCTTAATGTGTAAATGATTGGAATAAATGCAGCTAAATGTGGCTTCGACTTTTAATTAGTAATTTGGTCTTCTGAATAAATTTTGCAAGGGTTTTTCAGATTAATTTTTTCCAGTTTAGATCAGTCTATGCTAAATACTGGAATTTTAATTATGGTTCCATTGGTTCTTGTGAATAGCATGAAATCTTAAAACTGCTTTGATGATTAATTATGAAGGAGACCTGGGTGTCATACCTTCATTTTAACTGAGTGTATGACTGTTCCCTGTGGAATTGTACAGCTGTTACACCCTTGAGCTCTTGATTCCCGTCATAATGCCTGGCTGCATAGTCCTCCGTGCAGTGTTAGTTCATAAAATAGAACAACAGGCTGTTGTTAGAGCGTAGTAGTAATACAGCATGCCTCGTCAATCAAAAGTCTGAAAGGGGCATGTGAGTTGCTACAACACTGCTAAGACACCCAATTTCTTCTTAGTTTTTAGAGGTATTATGATTGTTTTCCTTTTTCCAATATGTAATTAAAAATTAAACATCTGTGTTCACACTCAGTATTTAATGTTAAAATAAATGGGCCATTTCTTATTTAACAGTCTGATGCCTAAAGTAATCTTTGTTTATTCCAGTGTAATTTATGTCTCCTTTGCCTCTAGATTTTAAGCAAGGTGTTTTAACTGAGGATTTTAGGTTGGCAAAATACAGGTGGTTGCTTGTGTAGGTGGGACTTTCTAACACTGTATTGAAAATGCAGCGAGTATGCCCCTTCTACCCATTTAGTCTGATCCCTGTATCTGTAAGTAGTAGTGTATTTCCTGTGACCTTTAAATAATGTCCAATATTAAGATTGTACGTCCTTTAGATCCTAACTTTAATAAAATTTTTGCCTAGGTGATTAACTGATGACTACCAAAACTTTTGTTGTTTTTGTCGGTTAAGGTGAGCACCCCAGTGGTTACATCAACCACACAGGAAAAGCAGAAGGACAGCGATCAGTTCGAATGGGTTACCATTGAACAATCAGGGGAGTTGGTGTATGAAGCACCAGAAACAATCGCTGCAGAACCTCCTCCGATCAAGTCAACAGTACAGACTATGTCTCCCATACCCGCGCATTCTTTGGCTGCCTTTGGTTTATTTCTTCGTCTCCCGGGCTATGCTGAGGTGCTGCTAAAAGAACGGAAACATGCTCAGTGTCTGTTGAGATTGGTGTTGGGAGTTACAGATGATGGTGAAGGAAGTATGTGCTGCAAGTATTATGTTTCTTTGTAGACCACGGCTAGATCATTTTACTTTAGTTTATTTACATAGTAATGCTTTTAGCAGGAAGTTAAAATTGGTTTGTGCAGAACTGTGTTGCTAGCATATTAAATAGTCTCTTGTCTCTATTTATTAAATTCTGTCCAGCAAAGTTTTGTCACAATCATCAGTGATCAAGTGTTCTTATCTAGATGTCAGAGAAATTGTAAAATAACTGCGGATAAAACTTACAGCAATGCTTCTGAGATGACGGTGCATTCAGACAGAGCAATCTGAGTAGCTGGGTACGCTCAACTAATCGAGCAAATGTCATACAATTCTGCAACCAAATGCAGAATAACAAGGACAGGAGCACAGCTACAGCCCATGTAAACTCTTGAATAATACCAGTTTAGAAAAGGGGAGAAATCTAAAGCAAATTAGCTGAGCAGGGGCTCTATTTTAATGGTGCAAGTTCACAGGGAGACGTGGGGTATCCTTCAATAAATGAACAGATGAGACAAGAGACAATTTGTAGTCAGTGTCTTTGCAACTGAACCTGGAATTCTGCATGTAGCTGTAATACTTACATTTCTTAGTGTTTTGAAAAACTGGGAAGAGTGTATGTGAAAGATGTTTTAGTCCTTTTAAGACATTTCATTGTGACTTTGGAAAGAATGCTTTTTTTTCTATGCAGCAATCAACTGAAGTTGGTCTCTGTTCAGCAGCCTATGGAGTGGTGGTCAACATGTAGCTCATAAGACCAACTGAGAGACTAAGAGTCTCATTTATCCTCTCTTCTGTTTATCTTTTTATTCCTTATTTATTTAGGTACAGGACAGTAGACAAGAATAATAATTCAGACTGACTGCTTACTCCCATCTAATATGAGTAGTACTTAACTGAAGGACTATATGCAGTCACCTCATACGTATTTATAATGCATTTCAGTTTAGACCTGGATGATGATATAGCTGATAAACTCTAAGAATAAGGGAGAAAATCATAAAAATATATTTTAAAAGAAGTATCAAACTTCTGAACAGCGTTGGTTATTTTGAAGTATTTTCAGTTGTCAGGTATTTTTGTTTACATATGCACAGGGAAAGGAATATGGAATGCATTGTTAAATACAGAAAAAATTGAGACACTTTCCCAAATCTGAGTGTGTTGCATTAATAGGTCACACTATTACTTGAAGTGTGATTTTTAGAAGAAGTATTTTTTTTCCTATAATGCAAAAGGGTTAAAAATTTAAAATAATTCCACTACAAAATTCAAACATGCAGCTCATCTAATTACAATTACGTTAGTATTTCACCATGTATTCAACTTAAATAGTGTAATAGCATCATGGATTGGAATGTGCCAGTGACTTAATTCTGACTTTGGGCACAAGAACGTTTAAAAGAAAAATCCTACATCATGATAAACTAGAGCTTGTTTTCAGCTGAGCTGCTATTAGCTGTCCATGTGCATTCTTTAACTTGCTGCAGTTATAATGTTTAAAGAAAAAAAATTAGTTGACCAACTTTTGTTTTCTTCATTCAGAAATACAACCTGAAGTGTAGTCAAAGTATACTTTCACTTATTCACAAACTAAGTTTTCTCCCTGGAAATGTCGAAGCAAATTTTATAACTTCAGATCTTAACCAAATCCGTGAAGGAAATAAAGAAACATTCTTTCTTCTACACTCTTTTCCTGC
>NW_010428121.1:13809-39939 GCF_000710305.1 Buceros rhinoceros silvestris | reverse complement strand
GAAATTTTTTTCTGAAGAGAAACCTAATACTAGATAGCTTGCCATATACAAATGCTTCAGTCCTTAACAGATTTCGGTATGTGTTCTTCATAAACTATTGCTGAGATTAATAGGCTGCATTGAACTATTGAAAAAAAGGTGATTTTGTTATTTTTCTTCTTCGATCTAGGTCATATCCTGCAGTCTCCTTCAGCAAATGTGCTTCCAACTCTGCCCTTCCACGTGTTGCGCAGTTTGTTCAGCACTACGCCGTTGACTACCGATGATGGAGTGCTGCTTAGGCGGATGGCACTGGAGATTGGGGCTATACATCTTATACTCGCGTGTCTGTCTGCTCTAAGCCACCATGCACCAAGAGTGCCCAACTCCAGTCCCAACCAGGCAGAGGTAAGCTGAGCAGCAGAATAATTGTCACTGAGAAGTAGTAGGAGTTGAATTGTAAAAGAGAAGATAATCTTACTGCTTTCTTTACACTCTAATTTCTGCAGAGTTGGCATCTGAATGAAGGATAAAAATAATTAGAAAGTAGTTAAGTCATCGTCCTTGCATATTGCAAATAAACATAAAAACTGTGAAATTTAACCAACAAAGAAGGCTTGTCATGAGGGATTAAGGTGTCATCAGTTTCTTTCACAGGGCTTTCAGTTTGTAAGACGCGTAATGCTCAATGGATGGTGGTTTTTTAATCCCCGTTAGATAGCATGACCTCATTACCTTATTGAGCATTCATCATCTAAACTTTACTGGCTGCAAATTATTTCCTCTTAAATGCTTCACAAACGTAAATGAGTTGTGAAAATTAAAGATTTAATGCAGTGATGTTTTTTATACCCTTTTTACTGAGGGGGAAAAGAGATCTAAAGACAAAAATTTTCTGTAGTGTTCAAGATCCCAAGTGAATCTTCATGATTAAGCCTTTTTAAGGTACTTCCTGTATTATACCACCCTCTACTCAGAATGTGTAGCTCCTGAGTTTTTTAGGATTATGAATTGCCATTTCTGTGTTACATACCAATTGCCTATAAAAGTGCGTTTAAAAAAAATAATGACTTGCCCTCTTTAGCATTGGTGTGGTAGAGGCTTGCATGAAAGGGTTCTTGCTGCCTGAATATGGCCAAGTAGCTGCAAAATGTAGGGTCGTCCGTATTTTAACAGCTCTGATACAGATGAGGGGTTGAGCAAGGAAGAGATGAAGCTGTTCCTGAGAATAATTCACTTTAATGGCTAGTCAAATGCGAGGGGAAGCTGAGAGCTTCTGCATTTAATGGGTATCAGGCTGCTGACACATTAACACCTTAGCATTTTTGTCTTTTGGAGGTAAAGGGCAACCATTAATTCTTATCTTTGCTTCAGTTCTATCATGACCCCTTAAACAGCTTGCTTTCTCATAATTCACATCTATCAGGTGATAGGTGCTAACTTAAAATTAGAGATCCGTCAGGCCTGCAGTGAGGCTGGTATTTCTGGGGCCAGACTTTCCCTTAAGTGCTTTAAGTCAGAGTTTGTGACAGGCCTCTTGAGTGTTAAAGGCACAACATGTTAATGAGTGATGTGATGAGTAATGTCTACATTGGAGTAACCATACAGCTGTTTTATCCCAAGATGAGTTACATTCTCAGTGTAAAAGTTAAATGGTGATTCCAGACTACTGTCAGTATGGTACTTCATAGGTGATAAATTTTCTTATCATTGCAGTCTGTTCATAATTTCTTTTCCTTCAAGTATAATATTTAACAAAGTCACTGAAGAAGAGCTGAACAGAAAATGAAACGTTTCAGAGCCATAAATAAAATACTACAAATTAAAGTTGGGCACCTACTCACATGACCTGGTTTCCAGTAAGGCTAATTGTCACTGAGGAACTCTAATGAAAATAGCAAGTGTTCATCCCTTTGGAAAACCAGGTCACTTGTTTAAGATACAAAATATGTAATTCGGAAAGCATTAGTTAAAAAATTATTAGCGAGTTTTTTCTGCATCCTTTTCGCCGAAGATCTGGTAAACTTTCAAAATTAACATAAGAACATAAATGGTTTCGTAAGGGCTAAGCAGTATAATATTGGAGTTAGTAAAATGCAGTGAGGCAGACCATTGGAAAAAGCTGTTCAAGCACCTTTGAAAAAATGGTCTCTCAGAACATTTTAAGGACAAGATATTTTCCCCCCTTTACCTGGAGAGGAAATAGTGTGTTTCAGTGACCCAGGGATTATGTGTCTGAGTTATACATGTAACTTAGACCTCTGGCTGTCTTGGGATACTTATTGAAAATCAGCACATGGTTGAGCATCTTAACATTTCAGTTGTGTACTTTTGAAAACATTTCTGCTCCCATCCTCTTTAACAACATGATTGGATGAAACTGACTGGATGTTAAACAATAGTAGTTACCGAGCTGTGATGTTAGCTTGATACTAAGTAGCATTTTAGTATCTTTCATCATTTAAGCAATGACAATATCTTCAAAGAGAATGAAATTGGGCTTACAGTCCTAGTCAAATTGAAGAATCACTTGCAACAATTTAGTGCTGACCCGTACTGGAACTCCATGTAGGTGGTTGAGTCTTACTTATCTAAAGGTTTGAATTTCACTGGATCCCAGTGATACCTTTATGAAGTGAATAAATTTGGATTACATTATTTTGCAGAACAAAGGCTTTCTAAAGACAGTGTTCATAAGATAAAAAACTTAAAATTATTTTGACAATTTTTTTTAATTGTTATTAACTTAGCCACAGGTGTCAAGTACACACAACAGCGCTTCAACAGAAGAACAGCAGTTGTACTGGGCTAAAGGTACAGGCTTTGGTACAGGCTCCACAGCTTCAGGATGGGATGTTGAACAAGCTTTGACTAAGCAAAGGCTAGAAGAAGAGCATGTGACCTGCCTTCTACAGGTGTGTAGTAAGGAAATTTTGATTAATGATAAGCACTTGAAACATTAGGACTGGATAGTAAAAATGAAGCTTCTGTTTGTTTGGTCGTATTTGGTATTTGGGGCAGAAAATAATCCACAACTGCCTGTCTACGTGAAAAATGCTATAGATCATGTTTTGAATGAGGCTATTTTCAAACATCACTAGCTGCTGCATAGAAAGGATGTGCATGGGTAGGCCTGGGTGACAGTTCTGAATAGACAGTGATCCAAGAAGCATTCCAATGTATTTCCCTGGAGCTGTTACATATCCCTGCCAATATCGCTGCATTCAGTCGACAGTAAAGACCATCCATGAAAGGAGCAGGATGTGGGAATAGGAATTTTGTTTTGTGTGCCAAATAATCTTACCTGTTCATTTCTCACATAGCTTTGCTCTGCTTTAAGGAAATGCCCATACTTTTTACTGGTATCCATGAATGCATTATGCCAATATTACAAAATCCCACTCAGAGATACGATAAAATCATGAGTATGTCAGTCAAATGACAATAACAAATTGCCAGTAAACATCCGTATCTTAGTAATACTCTGATGCCTTTCAAATGCCTCATGCTAAGGAGAAGAAAATCCTGTATAATTAGACTTTTCAGTCCATTGTGAAATGTGACAAACCCCTGTAGCTGTAGGTCAGCAAAGAGAAAATGAGATTCTGTCTGGTAAAAAAATTCATTCATTGAGCTATCAGCTCCAGTGCACTAGCTAACCTCTCTGTTGGGGTAGAGCACAAAAGAGATGAAATTCTGAAAAAGCCCGTGCCCTGCCTGATGAAGATAACATATTGAAGTAATCAGTTGTTTCAGTCAGTCACTGTAGATTACAAGGCACACAAGTGTCACATCCCTCGCAAAAGCAAAACAAATAAAATCTGAAACAATTTTTCTAAGCAAGAAAGAGGAAAATCACCGGAATTGCTCTTGGCCAAACTTCTAGGCAGTATTCTGTATTATGTCAAGCAGCGATTTAGCTATAACTGTGATAAGTCATGAGGTGAGGAGGCATTTGCTTTGGGCAGTCAACAGTTGGAGGAAGAGGTAGAAAACCCTTCAGCATTTTGCTGAAGGTGTCCATCGGTTGTACAGCAGACTTTTTCTGGTCCCTTCACTAGTAAGGTTTAGAAAAATTCTGTTGTACAGAGTGCTGATGAGATGCAGCAATAAAATACCATGGGTAATGGGGTTAGAGCAAAGAGGGGGGAGGAAAGAAAGGGGAAGAGACTAAAGAGGTTGAGTCGAGCCCCTGAGACTTGAAATAATACAGCCTTTCAAGCCTTGAGCTTGACAGTACAACTGCACAAATCAGACCCACGCAAGTGCATTGGGTTGTACATCTACAATAATTGATAAAGGCCTGTAACTTAGCCAGAACAACCCTTGGGATGAGCAGGTGTGCAGTCGTGAGGTGACTCCCTCACCAGCTCTGAAGGGACGGCTGCTCTTTTACTGAAGCGAGAACTGTGCTCACAAGTCATTGTTCTAAGAAACTGTCGTGCTCCCTGTAAGTTGTTTCAGCCATAAACCCTGAAGACCCATACAAAAGGAACTTACAAAGGTTTTTGAAGCATTTGCAGTTTAAAAAGAAAAAATTTTCATTGCTGGTTGATGTCTGAAGCGAATAGGACTGATCAGCTGCATGTCCCAGAGGAGTGAGTTGGCAAACTCCTGCTTTGAGTAGCTCCAGCAGGTTTGTCAAAATTAATATTAATTCATCTCCTAAAGTCATTCAGAATTATAATAGTTATTTAATTGTATCATTAGGCAAAATACAAATCAGGATCTAGAACCTGTATACAGGTTCTTCTGAGACATTTTTGGGACTGCTGAAATAAATACCAGTACTGAATTAGCAAAATAGCTAGTGAAGTATTATGGCTTCTTCCTTAAGGAAGAAAAGTCAGAATTATTTTGCCTAAAATAAATCAGTTTTGATTAAATAGTTTTATGTATTTCAGGTTCTTGCCAGTTACATAAATCCCGCAGGGAGTACATCAAATGGAGAGACCCAAGCTAGCCATGAAGGGAGAGGGCAAAACTGCAGTGCTCTTCCATCTGTTCTTCTAGAGTTACTCAGTCAGTCTTGCCTCATCCCAGCAATGTCATCATACCTCCGCAACGACTCAGGTAAAGTGTCATTTTCTCCTAAATCAAAGTTGGCTGATTTCTGTCAAATAAGTTTTTATGTAAACAGTAGTTAGTTCTGGCTAATTTCAGTGCAATTACCAATTTAGAATTGTACTAAGGAACATTCACTAGAGTCTTAGAAAACAAAATTCTAGTGTTTGTTGAAATACTAATCTGTTGTAAGAGTTTAAACCTTGTTGATTTCATGCATTCCTTTAAATTTGAAGTTTAATTCTGAAACTGTTGAAAATTACAGGAAAATAATATTTACATCTGAAAAATTTACATCTTGTTTCTACAGAAGAGACATGAAGAAAGAGTGCTTTATTACAACACTGTGAATCTTGCTGTGAGGAAAAATGTTAATTTTCTAAGATAATTGTGCAAACGTATGCCTGAAGCTGGTAAATGTTTCATGTATTAGGGCAGTTCTTTTTAACTATGGTCAGATCTTTTTCTGCTTTGCTTAGGAAATACAAAAATAAGCTCATCAAAACTGCAGAATATTTCAAATATAGAAGAGTGAAACTGAGGTTTTTATTTTGTTTGTTTGGTTGGGTTTTCATTGTTTTTTTTTTCTTTTTAAGAAAAAAAACGGATGAGTTAAATATTGTCATCACATAATTTGTTGTCAATCATAATTTTAAAACAAAGATGTTTTTATAGTTTTCATCCAGTATGTTGTACCTTGCTGTGGAAACCATTTCAGTTGTACCAAGGTAGTGTCAAACAGCATGAGTTAAGCAAATGCCTGTGTGGAACTAATGGCAAAACTAGCAGACTGCATTTGTGATTTATGTTCAGTCTCAACAGATGACAGGCTTTAGTATGAAGATAGTGATAAGCATTTTTTTCTTAAGGTAACCATCAGCTTGAAATTTTTAAAAGCTGCCTGAGCCTTAGGTTGGATTTTTCTTTTTCAGTTAGTTTATCAAAATGAATTTAATCCTTAAGTAGCAGAAGGAGTTACTTCAAATCTGAATAATATGGATTTGGACCTTATTTTGCTTGCCGTATATTTGGAGGAACAGGTAAACATTTTGTCACATTCCTGCAGTTCTTCTGGGTACTGGTTGTAGGGTGTGTTGAATGTGGGTTTCTTGAAACAATGTCATAGCTTCATGTTGTATTACACAGTGTAGTTTATATCCAAGGTAAGAGAAATCATCCATATTTTAAGTATTTACAAAGCTGCATAGAACTAAAACAAGAATGTAGCTCTTTTAATCTGTAGTAGCTAGGGCATTACATAATATTGCGTGATGGAGTGGAAATAGTTTTAAAAGTCTGCTGGTGCTTTATAGTAAAAATAAAAATATGAAGATGTTTCACTTGCCAGTCCACAGCTGACACCTCTCCCTAATTTTGCAATTAATTGGCTGTTTCTGTTTTGCACATTAGTGAGGAGAATGTAGCTTATACATTAGGCTCATTATTGCAGATGAAAATATAATGTCAAACAATAAAGTAAATGATAGAGTAAACCAATAAAGTAATCCTTTTAATAGATACTCTAAAATTTTTCTTTGTTGAGGTAGAAAGGAAAAGTCATTAAGAGACCTGGGGAAAATGCTATGTTATGTAAAAGATGAAGTTGGTTCTGAGGTACAGATGAATTGCAGCTGCTGCAATTGCAGTTTGCTGTTTTCAGCAGAAAAATGTGTATGTCTGTATAAGTCACCTTTAACCGGCAAAGAACAGTCAGATACTGATAAAAGAGATGAGATATTGTGGCTGGTGGCAAGGAGTTCAGACTAGTTTGGCTTTCAGGGACTTCACCCACCCATCCACCCACACCCTCTCCTCGCAAAGTACAAAGAAAAGGAAAGTTTCAGTGGGAAATGGTCATTTTCAGTATGTTTTCCACTGCTGGGCTACTGTTATTTCTGCTTGGCAAGGGATATTGAAATGTTGTGCTTGTGAATTAACAATAGTAAAGAGTGAACAAACCAGACACTCCTTGCTTTTTCCTAAATGGATGCATAGCTCTTGGTGTAGCAGCTAAACTATATTAAACCAATGCAAAACCTTGCTTTTCAGAGAAAAGCTGTTACCTGCTCTCCTGACTACAAATTCACAAAGCATTCCTTTTCTATTGGAATAGTGAACTGTAAAATCCAAAGGTTGTCATGCTTTGATCCAAGCGGTAATCTTGAACGTTTCCTGCTGTGTTTGTTCAAAAGTCTATACTTAGAACTATAATTAACAGTGTTCTGGATTTAAAAAAAAACTCTGCACGCTTATTATCAGTTAAGCTTGTCTTTGAAAATGTAGTCAACTATCACTACGAGAGGGAAATGTGCAAAGATGATGACTTCTGAAAAGTAAGACTTCTCTTTGTGAATATTTGAGTCATATGCGTTTAGTTTGAAAGGAGTCCCTGAAAACTTTGTCCTTGAGAAGTTGGTCTTAGTGATAGCCGGTCATAATTCCAATGCTGTAATTACTGTTTAGTTCAAAAGCAGACAGATGATTCTCACATTAATGAGTGTGAGGTGCAGGTGGTGCTGGGGCTCCCGGTGTCACTAACAGAGCGTCAGGAGACATAGGTAACAGAGAGCCTGTTGAGAGGCAGAGGCTGAGAAGCTCTGGAGCTGTGTTAGGCTCTGGTACAATGCTCGTAAGACTGAAAACTTAACTTAAACAATGTGTTTATAGTTGAATCGTTTCAACTGTACTTTTGATAAGGAAGATTGGACAAGATGATCCTTGAGGTCCCTTGCAACCTGGTATTCTGTGAAATGTGGAAGACACGTCTTTTTTCTTTCTCTTTTAAATTTTATTTTACTTTTTTAAAACCTCAAAAACCAATGCGATGTAGTAGAACGGATTTGAGTCTTTCCTGTTAGACCTGATCTAATTTCAGTCTACTCTATCTTGGAATATCTCTCTCTTCTCCAGTAGGGCCAAATGCCTACCCAGGGGGAGTAAGAAAAGGAACAGCATTAGTAGTAATGCTTGTGTGCATGGTATTCTAATTTTCAGACCAGCGTACCTTCTGCTGTCAAAAGGTACTTTCATGGGGAAGAAGCAGGTAACTGTATTCTTCCTGTGACATGCTGGACTGAGAACTTCGGACACTGCATACAGAATGCTGAGTGTTGCTGGGTTCTGGCACCCCAGCAGGAACAAGGTGTGCCCAGCACAGTGCTGACAGAAAATGCCAATTTTCAGCAGCTCTGTAACTTTCTCAGACTTGAGTGGATGCTGGTGTGACAAAGGTTACCCTTGAGCCGGAGGTATCGCTCTACTAGATTTTAGTTTTGCTGTCAACTGTTGCAATAACAGTGATACATAGATATACAGAGATAGATATGCATATGGGTGGGAAAGATTTTCAGTAAAGGAATATGTGCCATGAAGCTGTTTATCTAGATTGTCTTAGATAAAACGAGTGTCGACCAGATAAGGAGTGCTCACATCACTTGATCTTTCAGAAACCTCACCTCGAAGCAGATCGTTACAAACCAGATTGCTCTGACACATTCTGCAGCTTCATCTGCATCAGAGCAAGGTGATTGTGAAGTCCTTGAAAATTGTGAACTGACCACTTTCATTAATTTCCATAACTGCTTTTTTTCTTGTAGAGAAGGAAGGTTTTATCTGTCTACGAAGGACTTTCCTTATTATGCAAGATAGATCATAGCTCCACTCACAAGCTGCTATAATCCTCACTCTGTTTCTTGATCATTTTCTCCTGTGTTTGTTTTGTATCCTGTCATGGCGTTGCTGTGGCTTTTATTATCTTTCATTTTATAAGAGAAAAAAGTTTATTTTATAACATGGTGAGATTTTTTTATTACTCTTGAGTTTATTCCTAAGGACTTAATGTACATTTATAAAATTATTTGCGTTTGTGAAATTAATGTCATTCTTAACTTCTGTATCGTGGAATGTCTAGCATGTATTCATTGCCATGCATTTAAGTACATCTCACATGAAAAACTGTCATGGAAAACCTTTTCCCTGTTGTATACAGTGCATTTTATTTGAAAGAATTACTGCAGTAAGAACTCTTCCTGAACAAAATGCACAGCAAAGTTTGCATTAACTGGATTACTAACTGGCTATCTTGAAGGTCTAGACTTTGCTGGTAAAAGCGTTACTTGGCTGATGGTCCTAGGTTTATGAAGACAAACTACTGCTTACAAGTGGGAGAGAAAAAAGTGGTAGTAATAGTAGCCTTTGTAGCTAACAGGGTTTATAGAGCGAAGGCAGTGGAAGAGAATCATAAAAGAGGAGGAAAATCTAGTGACTTTTAGGACAGGGACTCTCTGTTATGGGCTTGCTTGAACAGGAAAAATCCCGGTGAAGTTGGGATTTATCAGCGATACCTCAGTTTTACGTAGACTCTTTGATTAAAAATATAGTTGTACAAAAGAGGTTTGATATACCTTTGTTTGTTGAGTCCATTAAGGTCGTACCTGTCTGGCCTCGCTGCCTTACCTCAGAGCTTGAGCTGTACTAGATTGCCTGCCGAAACTAACAATATTTCTTTTCTACTAATCTTACTTACTCTCAAGGTATTATATGGTGTTGGTTCACTTTTTGCAAAGCAGTCCAGTTCCGCTGGACTGAGTAGGCTGAGTACTGTAGGAAGCTTGTGTTCCCCTATGGATATCTGAAGTTGGTACGCTGAGCTCATTCAGCTCATACATCTTTATTCATCCATTGCTGAAGATGTGAAGGTACTACTGCAGTGTCAATGTTGTATCATCGTGAAATTCTGCTTTTCCCTAAACTATTGACTTTTTACTGTGTCTAATAAGAGAAAGTTGCTGTTAAGGTACTTATATTGTTGACATTTTTATGTATATATTGGATTAATCGTATAAGCATCAGAGCTGCATATTGAAGCTCATTAAACTAAAGTTAGACTTAGGTCCTCCTGAGTATAGAGCCTAAGTATTACCTGTTAGGAGAGGATTTTAGATTCATGTTTTAAAATATAACTTGTATGCCAGGGCAATTTCTAATGATATTATTACCCTGTGACTTTCTTCAAAGGGTCAACACCTTTTGCTATATGTAAAATCAGAAGTACAGTGGCAGTTTGGATAGTGTATAGTTACTGAAATTAGAAATTCCACTAGTTTTTACTAATGACAGTTAACTCATTCATTGGTAAAAGAATAATGCTGAACCTTTATCACATTTGGTTATAACTCAGGATAGGTTTTTGTCAGCTTTTTTGTTGAAGTGTTTACAAAAAAAAAATTCCGTATATCACTCCAGTGCTGGAATACTAGTTGATTCACCATTTTGAGACGAGACCTATGCACTGAAATGACATTAAATAAAACTGTTTATTTATTTCACAGCATTGACAAGTTTTAAATAACTCCAGGATCAAAATAAACAACAGTAATTTCTACCTGAATTTCTTATTTGTGTTCAGTTTTCAAGTTCTTGTAGCTTCTCATTTTAAGACCTGTCTCAAATACCCTCATATTATGAGATTAATGCAGTAATATCCGTAAGTATGTAGACGTAAGAAATACATTGAAAAATTTAATGTATTGACTCTATTCTGTAATCTTAAACAAACAGGAATAACCTGCATAATTCCTCTAGAATACTTAGTCTTACAGAATGCTTTGGTGCTTCATATACTGAAAATGGGTATACGATACTAGAGGCTTGCGGTAGACTATGGAGCATGAATAAATTTTCTTGCCTGCACATGCTTCCTTCCAGTGCAGCCTCAGAGCTGTTTATCATGTCTTCTGGTTGAGCCAGTATTGACTCAGAATCACAAAACCAGAATACACCATCTTCCACCTCATTCATCCATAAATCAGCATGGCAGCATAGTTTCTGCAACTGTCTGAAATATCATTGCCAAATTCACTCTGTTCTATAGCCCTGACCTTATTTTATACGTTCTTTTGGAGTGACTTCCAACGGCTCAGTTGGTTTCAGCAGTTACGCAGTTCTATACGGTAATAAGCTATCACCTGTACGAGGGATGTATTTCTTTTACTTGTGTTTTATGGAAGGACTTTGCAGCCTAGGAGAAGGAACTGAGCTGATCTTCAGAAATGCAGCTCCTCCATTGTTCCTGTATGGCACATGTAATACTAAGAAAAGTATTTATTAAAATCAGTGTTGTCTTTTTCTTAGTGTTTTCTCATATGTTTTTAATTCTAAGATCTCAAAAGTAGCTTTTCTACTAGATATATGTGAGATATATCAATGTATTGAAAAACTTCTATGATCTCAGGCTGTCTGCAGCTTTGGATCTAGTTCAAAGACATAGATAGGTTTAATTTAAAACACAGAAATAGTTTCATCAGTTTCAGTAGTCTAATTAATTGCATGTTCCATGAAGTATGCATTAAGAAATGCAGTTCTGGGCCTCAATCATAAACGGTGCAAAAAAGGGAAAATGTCTTCAGGACCTGGTCCAGAAGGAGAGACTATACTCTTGTGGGCAAAGATTATTAAACTTGTTTTTCGTGCAACACCGTGAATCCTTGTGCAATATGTTCTATTTTACTTGCAAATAAACATCAGGATAAAAACATTAAAGTTGCATTTGACTTAGTTAAATGCACTCGAAAAATGGCAATCTAGAAAATATAACTTAAGATTTTCTTTTAATTTGAAGAGTATGTATTAGTGTGTCATTGCAATTGTTAATGTTTCTTAAAAGAAGTACTGAAACTGTTTTTCACACCACTTTAAAGGATTTTAAATTAGAAAAGCACATCGTCATTATAGCCTGATGATTGCAAATACAGATTCATTAAAGGCAAGAAAATATAACCGTTTTCAGCTTTCCACAAGACTAGCAAAAATGCTGCAGATTGTAGTCAACAGTTAAAATTTTATTTATAATATTACAATTTTGAGTATAACAGTGTTCCTGTTTCCACACTTGTTATACTTCAGTGTAAGTTATAAGCCTTAATTATGGTCATCTAAAAATAAACCCCTTTTGTATGTTTTCTGATCTCAGCTACGAAGAGGCATATTGCACAAAACCATAGAAAGCATCATGGGGCTTGCTTATATGTATTTATATACGTAATTAATCTCTTTCTGTGTTTTGATTGTTTTCAGTGTTTGCTTACATTTCTTGTCTTGCATGTTTGCTGGCAATAAATTCGTGCCATCTCTGTTTCTGCTATTTGGATTTCATCTGTTATCAATGAGAAGCTGAATATCATCTGCCTTCATTTACGTAATTTAGCACCCCAGCTGGGCTCACAGATATGTTTAGCAGTCATCGATACAGCACCCTTAGCCAGACACTTTGCTCTGGAATGTTTTTGATAATCTTTTCAGACAGTTGGTTTTTTCGCTTTAAATTTAGAAATAATTCTTACCATCACTGGTGCAACTGATGTTCAAAAATGTCATCAAAGTGTAGTGTAGATGTACACAAAAACAATAACAAATAAATTGAGCACAGTTCCAATAATCCCAAGCAGTGCTAAAATAGATTCTTCTTTTTCCTCTTTCTCCTCTTGCCTTTTTACATCTTCCAGTGTTGTGATGGCAGAGGTCCCCATTTTTCCTGCAAATACCTTCACCAGTATTCTGGCAGCTAGCTAGAAGAAAGAAAGCAAATGGTAAATCTGGTCTGACATCATGCAAGCTTTGATCTTTTTAAAAACATTATTTCTTAATGCGATATTCATTAAGTTGTTTGTTTTCTTTTTTTACCATGGAACCTGTCCATGGTAAAAGTCATTGTTCTGTAGATACAGATTTGATAGGACTGAAAAAAGCTCGATGCTACCAGCCAATTAATATCCTTCATTTAAAAAAATCTAACATTTGTCTTCAGCCAACTGATTTGTTTCCTTATGAAACCTCAAACTGATGAAAGCAGTTATGTGGTCATTGTCAAATACTCTGAAATGCTGAGGAGATTACATGAATTTTCAGCTTTTGTCAAATATTTAACTGTCACAGTACAAACCCAGTTGAAGATATTCATGTCTGCTGTTTTTGAACGTGGAGAATATGCCTCCTTAATACAGTATCACAGTCTTTTTTTGACCAGTGAGCCCTACGCAGGCAATTGCAGGTGAGATCTTATCCTTTTACTTGCTTAAAAGATCAGCTTTTGGACATCCGTGCAACAGCAAACATTTAACAGAAAATGTCTGTCTCTTCAAATAGGAAGGTGGTTGTTGTGGTTATCATATATGCTTATTATTGCAGTGTGCCAAAGGACAGTAGTGCTTCTATAGTAACAAAATTCTATGCAGTATAAGGATTTGAGATAGATATTTACAAGTCCTTGCATGATTTATTACCTTTTTTGTTGTAAAAGTGAGGTTGTCAGGTCATCTCTTACTTAGCTGCTCTTATACTCTTAATTTACAGTCAGATATCCTTTAGAAACATATATCCTGTAAAATCATGTTCATTGGTGGCAGAAATGGTGGTTTCATATGTAATTTGTTGTGCTGTTTTAGCCTTATCAGAAATTTCTAACCTTACAGCAAGATTTGATTGGGATTTCTACTAGTTCAGATAACCCCGATTTACTGAAGATTTGCCATCGCATTTTATAGTGCGATAGCATTTTTCTCTTCTGGCAAACATCTTTAATCAGGGGAGATAAATGAATTTCTGCTGTAAGTCTAATTAAAGCCATCAGCTCAAAGCATATCTCACAGAAAGGTGGGGGGAGAAAAAAGATGTTTCTTACCCTACATTGCATCAGGAATAAAATGTCATCAGACATGCTTCTTACTCGTCGATTCAGTGGCAAACCAGGCTTTTATCTTCATGAAGGGGCTGCTCTCCTCGCGCAGACAGACCAGATAGAAGCATGAACAGTTCCTTGATGAGGAAGTTTATCAGTGAGGATAATAATTTTACAGAATCTTCCGAATGACTGGCCTTCTCTCCCAGTAATCCACTAAGGCAAGTGTAGTTGAAAAACAGTAAACCCCTTCCTAGTAATGATTCTCACTGTTGACTAATTCTCATTAAAATTGAGGATTTTTTTTTTTCCTTAGATGATGCAGAGCAACGAAATGCCTGCTGTTTGGTTTTGTCTTAAAAAAAAAAAAGGAAACAGCTCCTGGTTTTATTCAGTTATACTTATTTATTAAGACTTCAGAAAAACCCAGCTTTTGATTTACTCTTTGTGGCAGCCGTCTGAAGAGACTTTCTCACGTTGACATGCTGTAATTCCAAATGCAGTGAAGTACGTGCAGTCGCACTATGTAATTTTAGTCCAGCCTGAAAAAGGATGAAAAGAAGTCTGCTTTACCGGCAATAGTGTGAACGCAGTCACACACCTGCATTCAGAGCCTCTGGAAAGAATTCCAAGGTATTCTTCGGAGCATTGCATAACTTAGCCAGGCAAATCTGAAGAGAGGAATGACAGTGGCTTTAGTTGCACACTGTGGTGAGCTGTGACATTGATTAAACATGCACTTGGCACTTGCTGAATAAAGAAGGAGCTACGAGCCACCCTTGCAGACAGTGAGTTGCATAACAATGTGCCGTGGCTCTGCTGTTTCATTGTCAGGCCGGCACATTTTAATTCTGTGCAAACTGAGGAATTGTGCGCTGTACAGAGGGGTAGAGTTAACTGTACTTCGGGGTTTTCTGAGGAAGTGCTGCATGACAAATGGTGACATTAAGGCATTCAAGCTGAAACAGTGTTTCTGCCTTTTGTCTTTTTATGCTTTGTTTGACAGCCAATTGTTTCTATCAGAAATACTACTACTAACACTTTTCCTCTTTTTATTTGCCACCCGAAGAATGCAGGTTAGCGTGCAATTAATGGAAACACAGACTCAAAAAAAAATATTCCTGTTCTGATTTCCTAGGAAGCAGTAACTCAATTTTTTCCTAGGCAAACCAGAGGTATTTTTTGCCTGCCCTGCTGGAAAGGAAGGGGGAGCTCTGCGAAGTCATCTCTTCTTCCCAATCTCTTTAGATAAAAAGCCACAATTTTAATTACCTCTACAAGTAGCTGTGTTGCCAATAATTTCATTCAGTCGCTTTAATCTGTGAAGGCTACCAATGCAATGTTTCTCGTTGCTATTGCATAGCTTCCTGATATGAAGGCAACTGTATTTTACATACACTGAAAAACTTATTTTAAAAAAATGCTTGCAATATCAAGCAATTAATAATTCAAAAGTACAAAAAGCTTATGTGTATGAAAAATCAGAATATAATTAATTACATTGAGTTCGAAACAGTAGGCATGTAACTGGAAACCTTTATCGCTTTCCAGAACAGCATATTTTAGAAATTACTAGGCATTGTTTGAAATTCAGTTTTCAGTAATCTTTGTGAGAAAGCAAAAGGGGCTAAAATCATTGCTTTAAATATTTCTGTTTTCAAATTAATTTATTTACACATTAATTTTTTTCCTCGTTACTTTTCTTAAGTGCCTAAGCACTTTTGTTAGTTTCTTAGTAATGGACAAAACTGCAGATTTTCCATGTGCATTATTTTTCTGGTAAATACCATGTTTGAATTACCGTGAGTTGTACGATTTGTACCATTTATACCATGACTTGTACACAATTTGCTCTGAAAATAATGTTGCTGCAGTGGAATCGTTTGACTCTAGAATAATTAAGTAATTAGGTTAACTCTCTAGCATAGCTTCCTTAAAATATATTCTAATATGTGTATATGGTCGTTCCTTTTAGGCTCTTCCCTTATTCTGAAAAGGCTGCTGCAGCTTCGGTTGTTCCTAGAATTGGTTTCTGTTTATGTGTCTAGAACGTATTCCTGTATTCATCTAGATCCATTCAGAGATACGAATGTGGGGTAATTTTCACCCGTGATTCTGACCATTCACATTGCTGAAAGCACCTAGCAATAACTGAATTTTCAAGTCATTGTGCTGTATTTACCTTCACCCTTTGTGAAAGGGGGGAGGGAAATTGGGCAATGTGCATCTTTTATTTAAAGGTTAATGGTGTATTTGGAAGGTAGGAATCTGTCACCGTGTCCACACAACCAGGGATAAAGATTCAAGGTCAGCAGAAGAATTTCTTGCAGTAGTATCGAGTATAATTATTGACAATAAAGTAAATTCAGCAGCTCCACTGCAAATAACCAGCTAATTAAGATGTATCCACAAAGAAGCAGCAATAAGTTCGCAAAATATTTCTCGGCCTGGTTATTGCCATGGCTGAGGTCTCATAGGGCTTTATTGCTTTCGTAGTTGCGATCAGCTGGCACATTCAGTGGCTAAGGTGAACCTGGGGAAAGAAACCTCACTGGGCTCCCTCTGTGCGTAGTCGAGGGGGAGCAACGCCACCTGCACGGGGTGATTCAGATCCAACATTTGCTCTGGACCTTGGTTTGATGGCATTTTTCCCCTCCCATCCTTCCATTGTATTGATATCCCTGTCTGTGCGGACATGCTGTGAACTGGTTTGGAAAACAGTCAGCCAAAAATAAATCTTCAGCACAGCACGATCTGAGAGATGGGGCAGTAGCTGCTTCAGCTGTCAGTGCTGGCAAAGAGTTGCTGTTTGAGAAGAAAAAAAAGAAAGGTTGTCAGGCTTAACATTTCTCAATTGTAGGAAGCTTGAAGAATTCATCCATGTTGGATGGAAGCTGGTATTTACAAATAACTTCTTTATAGCCACAGTGCGTCTCATGCGAGATACCTCACAAGTGAAGTGAGTAATATAGGTTGATTTGAAAAGACCTTAATTTGTCCATAATATTTGATGTTACTTGAAATGATGGAGAGATATTTTATATTTTGTGTGAAATAACATCAGAATCTGGGAGTATATTTTTATGGAAGTCCGTAAGAAAACCACCTGTTTCAGGGTGAACATTATATCGTCACATAGTATTTGGGTTTGGATGTGGGTATCCAAAAATATCCTAAATTTAACTCTGTTACTTATTCCATCTAGGCAGAACTTTCCAGCACTCAGTAAGACTTTGGCAGCTCACTGGTAACTGATCGATGTAGCATCCCAAGAGCAGAACAGATTCTGTTGATGAGAGGTCATTCTGTTCATTATGGCTGGTGTTCGAGCATTTGTATCGCATGGGCATAGACCTTAGGCAGTATAAATGTATGTCGTATTTTAAAGTTATTCATACTTGAAGAGGAAGTTGCCAGGCTATGGTGTAAAAACTCAGTGGTATAAATTCAACAATTTACAGTCTTGATCCTTAGATACTCGTTTTATCCTGCTATATGCTACTGCTATGAGTAAAACCGTAACGTCACATTTACAGTTACAATTGTAAATTAACATCACATTTACGATGTTACCTAACCAAAGCATGAGGTGTCTTCTTCCTCATGTGTTTGTATGGATTTATATAATTTTTATTTTCATGTACCCTTAAGATTATTCATTATGCTGCATCTATTCATTAAAATAGCATGTTTTGAGCCAAATATGTTTTGGCCTTACAGAGAGCAAATGCTCTGAAGAGGATTGCACGTTGAAGTAGAACGTAAAGGAATATTTGAAGGAGAAAATCGCCATAATGGAATCCGAAAGATCATTTGTACATCACTTGTCCATGAAGACTCTTTTCCCTTGGTTTTCTGCATTTTCCCTGAGGTGCAGGAAACTACTTAGAGTGTTAGTAGCACATGCATCCTGTAGGTGATGCATTCTAGTTTTCTTCTCTGCCAACCTTCACGAAGTTCTCTATGAAATCTGACGCTTTGTCAGTTAAATTGCAAAGCAACAGCGCAAAGCCGTGTCTGTGTTAAGAACTCAATTAAACGGACGTGGACTAGTAGCAGTTCTTGTGCCACACTCCTTTTGACACCAGCTTCTCTTAGCTCCTCTTAGCTCTGGTCAGGCTAAACCACTGCTTTGTTTTCTGTGAATACGCTCAGAATGCACACTGGTATTTTGTCAAGAAAGATGGTAAGTTGAGTAATGGTTTAGGAAAAACTGGGCCAGTCTGCCTTTGGAGATGTCACGTATTTGTTTTGAGGGAACTATTTTAATCACTCTCTTGATGAACTGAAGGAGCTCGGAGGTTGGTGACTGATAATGTTCCTGAGTTAGAGGTGAGGATTTCAGTCCCAGCAGTGTATGGTGACCTTTGGGATATGGTGGAAGGGAATGATGGGAAAAAGGCAAGAGGCTTTTTTTCTTTTCTTCCATCTCTAGTCTCACATAGGACATCAAGCAATCTTCATTTTTATCTTCTTCACTGGTGTCAAAAAATCTCTTGTATGGGTACTGTGCCTTGAAAAAGTGGTTAATGACTTTTAAAAATGCTTCAGTACTGTGCTCTGCAGCTCAGGAGGGTTTTTGTGAAAGACAGGAAGTATCCAGGACTGGTTCTTCGTGTCGGTTTGAGTGTAGGCTGTGTGTTTCTGCAGGTATATTAGGGCTTTCAACTATCAGGTTTTTGAGCTGTCATGTTCATAATTTTTTTCTGTGTTAGAGGAGTCCGTTAGTAATTATAGGGTCCTTACTGGGCAAGCAAAGGAAGCAGAGTAGTGAGGGCTGATTGTAATCCAGGAGGGTGGTTCTAGGAGAACAACAGTACCAAAACAAGTTCCTCCTTCTCCAGAGGCCTTAAAGCATCTTACCTTGTGAGAAAGAACAAGTCTGTCCTTAAGAGTTTCCATATGACTGATCTTAAAAAACAAACCAAAAAAGCCTAGAAGATACCGCTATCCCAGCACCTTTTTGCCCTATTTTTTTTCCCTCTAATTTGTCATCTTCAGTTGGAAGTAGTTTTGGAATAAGAGGATAAAATTATTATCTCATGAAATCTTTTATTTTCTGTCACAAAAGAATATGAATATATGCTTATTATATTTACAAAATGTTTTTAAAATGTGCAGACTATTCCCTAGTAGTGTTGTTTTTCTTTTTGTAGTACAGCTTTATTAACAGAATAATTTTTAAATGTCAAAACCTATTATCCATTTGAGTGGTTAACAATATAAAAGATTTATGAAAAAAAGAAACTGTAAATTTGTAATTCTAGCAGTACTGCAGAAATTTGTTGTAATTTTACGGAATAATTATGAAGCATATATTGAATCATCATGGCATTTCAATCTTTGAGAATTAAAACCCAAGTTATTACTGGATTGCATGGCAGATAAAGCACGTAGTCCTTCAAAGACTAAAGTTTACTTAATCCAAAGAGCTAATGGAAATATATTTTTTCAACAAATCATTATTTAGCAAAGATCATTGAGACACTGTAACTTCTGCCTCAATCTTTATCTGTTTCAGTACTGCATGTTGTTTTATAAGGCTTTTAAACATAAATCTATTAACTGGAGAGCTCTTTACACTGCTGGTGGTGGATTTTTCAGCTGCATGTACAGAGCAGACTTCAGATGAGCTTGCAACCTCTGGCCCCTCTCACTGGATCACAGTGAATTAAAGTGCATGTTAGATTTCCCAGAAAGAATGGAATTTTGTGGGAAAGATAGTAAAAAAAATTACTAGGTGAGAAATAGGAGAGGTAAAAGCTAGATTTCAACAGGGCTTCTTGCAACTCACCTTTGTCTTCCTTCTGCTGCTTCTCACCGGTGTATTCTTTGTCCTGCTGCTTAAATAATACAGAGTACTTTTCAGAAAAACAGTACTCTGGAATCAAGAGTGGCGTGGGGATTATTTTTGCCTGTTTTTATGAGCCTTAAATCACAGGATTTTTTCCAAATTGTGACTAAGCCACTGAAGGTACTTTACAAGACAATCTGGAAAACATAAATAAGGTTTCTTTCTCATCTGGAGATACGAAGTTCTAGACTCTTCTATTACAGGATAGTATGGCTGTCTTGGAAACATGAGCAACAGACTGCTTGTGTGTCTCTGCCTGCCTGCCAAGGACCTGTAATTCTTTTACTAGTCCCCTTTGGCTCCACTTGGACATCACTCTTCTGGTGCTAATGAGATACAGGTTTTTGACAAACCTTGATGCCTTGCACTGCGCTTGAGAGATGCTTTATGTAAAAGGAAATTAAACTGTGGTCATTGCCTTCCTGCTTCCCAGAGATGAGTGATCTTTTTAAATAAGCTTTCAGGAGAGATGCCCTTAAGATGCTGATCCTTGATACAAGGATGCGTAGAAGCTAGTAAATCATGCAGTGAACACTAGCTGCATCTCATGTACTCCTGAAGTTAGTTTTTGTGTATTTATTTTGAATTATTCACCTGACAAATAAAGGTAGGGGCTGTTGTCTTCGGAAGTGTTTGGGTTTGGCCATAGGTGTTCCAGGAAATTCTCACTAGTCTGTCAATCATCTTGTGGTAACTGATTTCTTTCCAGAAAACAGTACAGGCCACTGGCATGACTGTTCAAGGCACAAGCCAGTAAAGCTTCTGCCTTGTTTGAAGTGAAAGGAGCCTATCCTTAAGCTTTCCTGGTCCATTTATGTCATGCTGAGGCTCATGAGCGTTTCATTCAGGAGTTCCTTTTTCCCCTGCATTCATTGGAAGCCAGCACTGATAACTGTATTCCTGCTTGTGGGACAAGATTGGGAGTCTTTAAGCACTAGACCGGTTTTCCCTCTGAGGATAATTGATAAAGACTTTCAGCAGACCCTTAAAAATTTTAGATACCACAGTGCATCTTTCAAAATATCCACAGAAAATATTACTAGGCCTCCTTTTTTTTTTTTCTTCTTTTATTTTAGTCAGACAGTACATCTCAAGTGCTTTTGTTTAGACTGGTGATCATGGTTGGGAATATGAGTGCTGGGTGAGTGGAATAGATTGCTCTGCAGCACCGTGTGCTATAAACAGTCACAGGTTTTACTGGGAGTATTAAGAATTAATTTTGAAAATGATGCCTCTCATTACCAACAGACTCAGTCCTTTTTGAGAAGAGAATATAACATCAGGGAGAATGTGACACCATACTAGATGTCCTGTAGTTCCATATTGTATCACAGAAATGTTCAATCTGCTTCTTTTTTTTTTTCCTTAACTCTCATGCCTTCCTGGTCCATCTGGCTAAAGATACAGTAATCACTTACAGGGCACAAATGTTTTATTGGTACAATGAGGGACTGTAAGTAATGCATTTTCTTTTTTTTTTTTTCTCCGTATCAGTGCCTTTGTCAATTAGTGGCAGCACAATTGGATAAGCTGCTAAAACTTCTTGACCAAACAAACTAGCAATACCTTTCTTTATGACCATGTACAGAGCAGATGGCCAGAGATAGTTCTAGAAGGTTTTACTTTGCCTTTCTTAAGAGCAATTTCACTGTACTTTCAGGAAACAGTTTTGTCAGCTGAAGTGTGTAGCTCAGCGTGCATTTGAAGAGGAACTTAATGGAACATTGATGTGAGGGCCAGCATTCATTTTTAGCAGTTGAAAGTCTCATTTGTCCGGTCAAGCAATAGGTATTCATTATTCTGGGCAATAACAGTCTCTTTTGTTTTTTATTTCTTTTGTGTTCTTGTCTTCTCTCCTGTTTTTGAAAACAAAATACTGTAAATGCATCTGGCATTTCCCATACTCTTATGCAGACACTTCCCATTCATAGTATTTCCTTTCTCCCTGTTCTCTGGGTGTATTTGTAGTACATACTCTAAGGCACTCTCAATATGCAGTGAGTACAAGGGGTTACCTTTCATTGAACATGGACTCAGGGAGCCTGTTAGGCTTGAACTTTTCTCCTCAGCCTACACGATGCATGTTTATGAAAAGCCCATCTTGGTATTTAACAACCAACTATTCTCTAGAAAATACACTGAGGTGATAAGCGTCCTGTTTCTCCTATGCACAGGGGCTCTGGCATCTTGGCCAGGCGAAACAGTTGGGTGTTTAAGGCAGTCTCCTTTCTGTCCCCTGAGGACATGATCTTGTAGGTGTGCTCACACATATGCAAAGTCTGCCCTAAAGCACAGGAACAGCACATCCTTTCGTTACAGTAACAATATTGGTATCCGCTGCTGGCAGTTAGAAGACCCAAGCCTTGGCTTTTTTCCATCTGCTGAAGTAATGGTTTAAAAACACCCCACATCTTCATTATCTAATTTTGTAATTCCACGTTGATTTCTGCAGCATGTGCAATGAAATGGCAGGTTTCCATCTTATTTTCAGTTCCCATCTTTTTCTGAAATACTAGTGACTGTTTTATGGGCTGGAATGGGTAATACTCAGACTAAGGACCATTTCAGGGTGGCTGCTTGCCCGCTCCTCTGCCAAAAATAGTGAAATCACTATTGTCTCCTTCAGTGCAGGAATGATGAAAGCCAGATTAACTTCCTTAGAAGTCCTGCTTCGCATTCATAGAGCAGTGATACCTTTCCTTTTGTCTCTGCGGAGTGCCTGCACTTGAGACTCTTTAACATGAGGTGGTAGGCAAGCTTGCACCTGATTTGTTTTAGGTTTATTTTTACTTTTTCAAGAAAGATGTTGTCTGCAGAATATTTGAATCTTGTATTTTTTTCTCTACAGAAAATGTTTTTCTTATTGTTCTTGGCTAAATGGAAGATTAATTTGATGCTTCTAGCTTACCTTTCATATTAGATTTCTTTAATTACATCCACCTTAAATAGAAATTATTGGTCCTTTTTATCTTGCTAAATGCCATAGTAAATAGTTGTATTAAAAATGAAGATTTTTTTCATGCCCTGACCAGGCAAAAATCTTTATTCTCGTGCAGCCTCTGAATGCCTGCCTTTATATATAATCTTTCTTCATACCTTTTTAAAATATCTTTCTTTTATCTATGACTTCCTTATGTCATCATATATTTATTGGATAATATAGAGCAATCAGTGATTTCACAGGCGAGATTATTAAAAGCTGCAGTGGGGTTGGATCCCATGGCAGCATGGACTTCCTCTGCAGTGTGCTGCTCATGTCCTTCCTGTGCTGATGCCTACTGGGCCATTTTTTTCAAAGACACAAACCCAAAGAGTACAGAATTCTGCATTTTTAGTTTTCATTAATTATTCTTACTTAATGATGTAATCCCCACTCCCATGTTAGATGGCTCTGTAGCTTCCAAGAAACATCACTTCATTACCTGATCACCTTTCAAGATCATTTGGAGCACTATTAATGGCAGAGAATGATATTTCTAAGAGATTCCATTATTAGGGACTAGAGTGTGACTCCAAAACCAAGGACCACACATGGTTTTAGTAGTTGCTTCTGCTTTAAAAACTGAATTTGTTTTTTATGTCTTCTACACAATTTGGGTTTCTTTTTCCTGTTCTTTCAAAATACAAGAAATTGTGTCTGTTTACTCAACCATACACACCAGCCTAATGGAATAATGCCTCCTGCTTCTTCTGGTAAAGGTTTTTTCTGGTTTCACAGCTACATTTGTGACAAGTTTTTAAGTGTTCCTTTACTTTACTTGTAACCAAAACTTTCTTGAAAATAGTTAACCACCAAAATCAAATATTCTTTAAAACTAAGCAAACCAAAAATAGTTAAGAGCAATGGTCTGCTCCCATGAGCTATGTGACTACCCTAACTCCAGATGACTGACCAGATAACTTGAGCAATGTATTTTTTGCTTCTGTAATTAAACACTGTTTTCCTTTTATATTGCAGTTAGAGCTGTTGGTTTTTTTTTTCAAACTTTCCTAGAAGACACAAGAATAACAATGGCAAGAAGACTTAACTACTTACTTTTTCAGCAATAATGGACAGTAAAAGATGCCTGTGGGAGAATTTAAGGATGCGGCTGACACACAGATGCTGCCCTGATATTGCTGGCCAAGGGTGGTGTCTCCTCATTTATTAGCCCTTGATGGCCTGTTCTTACATGAATTTACCTAATATACTTTTGAATCTGTACAATGTTTGCTGCCCCAGTGTTTAGTGCTAAGCTTTTCTAAAGCTTAAGGGTGATGTGTTGTGTATCTTCTGTTACAAGTCATGCAATTTCTTCTGATGGTATGGCTATTCCTCTGAAGATACTGATCAGTCAAATTCTATTCTCTTTTATACCACTCATAATTAAAAAAAAAACCCTTTATGATACACTTCGTTAGTCACTGAGGCTGCAAAGTTTTAGTTTATTTCATTTTAGATGGTACAGCAGCTCATTCTGTACCTTGGGTTCTTGAGTCACCTTTATCTTGTCACTTTTCCAGTTCTGTCCAGTGTCTTTGAGAAAGGGGGAAGATGCTTATGGTGTTGAAGTGGTACTAATGATTGATTGCAGTCTCGTTTTATTATTCCCTTCACATTTTCTAACATTTGATTTTTTCTTTTTTTGATTGCTGATGGACTCAGTGCTGACATCAGAATAGCAAAATTTTAATGCTGCACGTGAACAGTAATAATAATCAACTTGGAGCCTGGCACTGTACGTGTTGACTTCAGAGGCCCACCCTTCTTGCATTGTTTTACTGCTCTGACACAGGATTTGTAACTCATGACTTGTAAGGGGGTTTAACCCCTCCTTCTGCTTCATTATGCAAGTCTTTTTTGATACTCAGAGTGGAACTGTGAAAATGCTTGTATTATTGCTGTAAAGAAAGGTGAAGAAAAAGTCAAGCTATTAAATTATTACAAGATGACGATATTTAGAAAGCCTTTGTTTGGTTTTTACCCAAAGGCTAATGTTTTCTTAAAGAGATCTGATTTTGAAATACTCTGTAGGCCATCTTTTTCTATCAAAACAGAGCAGAACACAGGCTGCTAATTAGGGCTATTATAAAAGAGGCTTGCCCTGGGTTGATTCTGAAACAGAAAATCAAGAGGCAGCAGAGCACAACGTATTTGGAACTGACACTATTGCCTGCAGCATGGACTGCATTCATAGATCATATGTTTGCAAAGCTGCAGTAAAGGAGAGCTGAGGAATGGCTCCAGTTTTAAAATACTTAGCAAAAGGACGTGAAAAGACAGTGTCTCACTCGTGCTTGCGGCCACAAGCCTCTTTCCGAAGATTTTAATTAAATACAAAATGAGCGTTTCCTTTGTGTGGCTTTTTTAGAACAGTGGTGTTTGTAGCTACTGAGAGTCTTTAATGTGAGAATGAGTCCTGAAGTCTTTAATCATGGCTATAGGTTGTAGGTTTGCAAATAACATACTGAGGCATCAAAAATATGTGCTCAGTAATTACCAAGCATGTTTTAGATATGGTGTAAAATTGACAGAACTTTAAGATTTACTTAAGAAAAATGTAGTGGCAGATGTGTGTGGTACTGCAGTTGTGATCTTAACATTGGGCTTTAACTTTTTAGTAAGTAGCACAGTGACGAGAATGTCTTATTTTGCTTCTAACTTCTTAACTGGATGAGACCAGTTTTGAGCATTTTTGCACGCAGTTTTATAATATAGCTGTTCTACAAAACTGGTGGTAGTTTTCCTTTACTTAAAACAGAGGCAAGATTAGATGGCTACTTCTGGATGAATACTTAACAAAATACAATCATTCATACTTCCAGGAAGATATGAAGTCTCATTGAATTGGTGAAAAATAGATCCAAAACAAAATGAGAACTGAGACTTGAAAGTGTCTGTTGGGTCACTGCAAACTCTGCCTCATTCAAGGAGGTGGCCTCTTGGAATGGAAGGTGAGAGCGTAATTATAAAATCAGAATTCAGCTTCATCTTTTATTATAGAGGTCAGTTGGTTCATTTCTGATCTGTTAAACGTAAGCTGCACTTGTAACCATTTGCAAGAATTTTTTTGTTTACATTTACATTTCCTGGTTTTAGATATGCATTCTCTCCAGAATGCCTTTTATTTTTCAATTACTTCCTTTTAGTTGTCCGTTCATGACCTTCCTTCTCATGTTTGCGGTGGCAGACCTCTTTGTGAAAACAAATAAAAGGCTGTCATTTGGAAAAAGTTTTTCCAGTGAGGCCTTCTGCTGTGGCTGCCAGCACACCCTTTTTTCCTTCAACAGAGGCAGAAAGTCAGTCCCGTATATTGGTCATAAGTAAAAAGAAACTGCACATGAGGAAAAACAGTTAAATTTTTGTGGGCCTCTAAAATAACTGAAATTCAAGAAATCCTTAAATGATGTGAGTCTAGTAAATGAGAAATCATGTGCAGGAGATAGATGGAGAACATGTAAATACAGCTTTTCTCAGAGCACAGAGACAAGGAGGGTGTGCCTCTGGCCATGTGATGTATTTAAAACTAGTAAAAGTGTTTGGGGGTTTTGTTTGTGGTTTTTTGTTTGACTACCCCCC
>NW_010428121.1:0-13709 GCF_000710305.1 Buceros rhinoceros silvestris | reverse complement strand
CCCCCCCCGCAACTGTCTGTCTTGTTTTATTTTATATCAAGTCTGTAGGCTCCTTTGGGGTAGGAATTCCTGGTTTGGTCGCGGTGAGAATCACAGTGGGAAGACCTTCACGTTACACACAACTAAAGCAGAACCAGTCAGCATTTTCTTACAAATTATTCTTCTCTATTTGTTTCTTCTATTTGCTGTAAAGTGTAAAGACTTTTTTCATACAATGAATATGCTATATTAATAGCATTTATTTTAAAATAAATGTACATATTCTTTGTTACATGTTTTAGATATCTTTGCAATGGAAATAAGTTTTATAATCTTTCTCATAGCCAGTTAAGTGGTACTGAGGCTGTTAAATGAATTGCAAAAAAAATTTATTGCTGATCAGTACTGGGCCATTAGGCCCAGCTATTCTTTGAATATTGTATGATATTAAAAGAAAGCAAAGGATTATTAGACTCAGTTGGGCCATTATCTTGTTACAGATATATATGCAATTTAAAGTGATACCTTGATCCTATGAAACCACCTGCCCTCATTGGCTTTTTTCACTATATTAAGGTCGTAATTGCATATGGGTAGTTCTAAGTTTCTGTGAGAAATCGATCTGTGTTAGTGATGAATAAACAGATGTGTGCAAAGCAATTTAAATATTTTGAAATCACACACACAATCTTCGGATCAATCAGTTGTTTCTCAGGAATGAGTAGGCTGTGTCTGGAAGTTCACCAAAATGTGATCAGTGCCTTAATATCTCATGACCGTTAGGCATTTCTGAAGGACTGCAGTTTTCAAAAGACAGGATGCTCAGCACTCTCTGAAAGTCAAGACTTCTTAAAACAACTTGGGCAGACTTCCCTCCACCACCCTCTCAAATCAGGCTGATATTCTTAGCATGTAAGGGAGATCTGGTTACGAAATCTCTATTTTTTTACCTATTTAGCCTTCAGCATCTTTCTAAATTGAAAATATTGTGGCAAGCGGTTAACTGAATTGTCGCGATTCCACTCAAACCTGACCTTTATGATCCAAAGGAATGGGAGGGAGGGATGAGACCTTACCCCACCTAAAGCATGAGATGTTTTCCAGATGTTTGTCATCCCTACCTATCTTAGCACATGTCAGTGACCTTGCTGAGATTTCTGCTTTCCATAAATGCAATTTATTAGCAAATTTCAACTTGAGGCACTTTTTTGATGTGAATTGTGAGTATATATGCATGCTGCCTCTTACCCAGAAGGGCTACTGTGTACTTCCTTGCTAATGATCAAGGACTATTTTTTGGACATCTCCGCTCATCCTTCTTATGATAACTCCTGCAGTTAATAAAACAAAGGTGGTAATAAAGATGCTGCTATTAGTATCCTTTTAATCAGCTGTCTGTGGTAGCACTGGGATTCCTGGCTTCAGCAGCACTGCTGCAATCATTTTGCCACCCATCCCATGGTGGTGCTGTGTCTGTCACTTCCCGGCCCTGCTCCCTCACCCTGGGCTGTCACAACTGCCTCCTGGCCACTGGAAGGGGACGTTTCACAGGTGTCCTGCAGCTGGCTGCTCAGCCTCCAGCTTTAGCAGCAGTTTTCAGCTTGTGCTCTTCTTCATGCTTCACTGTTTGAACTGGTTAGCTACTGGTATAGCCAAAAAGGTGAGACCTTGGTGTATATTTACTGAATGCAAGTTGAGATGCTTGTAGGAAGTGCACAGGGGAGGCAGACTGGGTCAAGTGGTACAAAAGCCATGTTCCAGGCACTGCTTTTGGAGCCTTCGCTAACAGTCTCATCACCGGGCAGCCCTGTCCAACTGACACTGTTCAAGGCAGACAAGGAAGCAGGGTAAAATCTGAGTGCAAATGTCTGCTCTAAGTCTAGTAATAAGATAATCCAATCTTTACCTCTTTTGATGTGAATATGTGGCATATAGTAGTCATTTGAAGAAATGCTAAGGAAACCTAGCAGAAGTTCAGATAGCCTCTCTCAGGCAGCAGTTCTGTCTGAGAGTCAACAAGGGGAAGCTTCTGAACTGGTCCCTGGTGCTGGGAATTGGACCTTGCTCAGCAATTTTCTGCCTTGCGGAATCAGCACAAAAATGGACAGATGTGGAAGACCCCACAGACTGTGTGTGCCTGACAGCTGCACACGGTGTGGGGACTCTGAGAGCACCAAACTGAGCTGTTTGGAAAAGCTACTTGTTGTTATATAATAACGTCTTTGAGATAACAGAGGATGCTGGATAGTATATTCATCTGTCATTTTTACAAAGCCAAGAATTTTAATCTTTTTTTCGTTTCCATAGGAGTGCTGTGTATTTGCAGTTTGGTGTGCTTATGTGGATGTCCATACAAACCAAATGTTGTTAAATGTGCTTGACATGTTTAAGGTGTGCTAATGGTCTTCAAATTATAGTTCTAAGTATGTGTTTCTATTTTGTGATATGTTGGATTTTCTTTCTACACAGCAAGCTCCCTTACTTAATTTTGGTAAAGTATTATACTACACCTGCATTGCCTTATTCTATCTGGAAGAAAAAAGTTGGGTATTTCCTTGAGAAATAGCATACTTTGAAGAAAACAGTGGATTATTTTAACATTTGTTCTTCATTGAAGTTTATATTTGCATTAAACCCAAATTGCTACATCTTAATTAGTAAAATACTTGTATGTGAGGGTGATAGTCCTAAAGTTCCATTGCTTCTATTTGATGGAAATAGGATTTGTCAATTTTCAGATTTGTATTTTGTGTTTTTATTTGTGCTTTTAGTATTTTAATTCAAATCCTTCAAAAGATTTTGTAAGAGGATCTAAATTTTTTTACAAATCTGTATTATTTCTATTTTTCAAACAACCTCCTCAAAAATATACATAATGTTATCTAAAGGGAGGATGCTTACCATAAATCCCAACTAATTAAATATGCTGCAAACACTGAAAGCAGTAAAGACGATGATGGAGCCAGAACGTTGAGGTTTGAATGCTGCTGGACTTGCTAAGCCTCTGTCAGTCCAGAAGGGTGCTGTTAGGACATCTGTAAATTAAGCTGTCCACACCAGGAGGAGATGTGCAGGTGAGCAAACAGGAGATCTGGGCCCGGGAGTTCTTTACAAAGGAGAGTCTTGTACTCCTAGTGGCTTCAACATAGTACGTTAGCTTTATCCAATTTGGAACATCTAATTACAGGTAACTGTAGAAAATAAAAAAATGCTCAAGTCTTCTTAACCTATTTCAGAAAGCAGAGCTGTATCTGCAGAAAACAGACGCTGCAGTCAGTTTGTCATTCCCTTTCAACTGAAAGCAAAGTAGGCACAAGGAGTAGATGAACTGCCAAGTAAAGGTGATAAAACAGTAACTGGCCAATTTTGAGTTCTTTACAGCAAATTTTTCTGATATTTGCCCAAATACCCAATCTTGGTAAACATTTTTAGGATGTAGATTGGGGATGGAGGGGAATTCTGGCATTTTGGGCAGATAAACCCACTTCTGTGGGTCATAATCTCCAGGAAGTATAATAAAGGCATTGAACAAAAATAGGGTAAGACACATAACGGTATCAAGAAACTGAGCTTTGAAAAGTCTAGCATTAAGATAAAAGAAATTGGAAGTTGTTCCTTTAAAAGAGCGTTTGAATTGAAACCAAGTGAATTGGTTTCATTTATTTCACCTGGGAACAATTGCAAAGCAGTGAAGAGAGTTGAATCTGCTAAAACCAGAAATTCTTTCCTGTCTTTCTGGAAAACATCCCCATTTTAGTTATGTCAGTTCGGTTTCCTTCCTGACAGTAATTTTGGATTTAACTATCCATTTAGCAAGCGAGCATTGACGGATTTGAAAGTATATATCCAGCCCTCATGCAAATTTCATGGTTAAAATAAATCAATAAAAGCTTTCCAGAACAGAAGTGAAATTCTGTGGCTGTTGAAGAGGTCCTGTCTCTCTGTCACTAACTACCTTCGTAATAAACAGCCCTTGATTAGTTTGAGGAGCTGCCTGAGCTTTAGCACTACAGGTGGAGGGTGGTTTCTGGTGAGGGCTATGCTATGGAATTTTGTGGTCTCCCTTACTCCCCTCACACACACACACACACACCCCCCTCTTTCCTCTCAGTTCACACATCCTCAAATCTGTTTGTGTTTATTTTAAAGCCGTTTCACATATGGTGGGGATTTTTCTGTTGGCAGTCATTGTTTACTAGAGACTGAACATTAGGAGTGTGTGTGCGTATGTGAAACTGTGTAAAATGTAAGAATCAACAGAAAATTCAAACTGGATTTCTTAATGTCAATGATTAAATTCAGTGGAGTTTTCTTTAAATATACAGAATATTTTGACGCAGGGTATTTTTAGAGCCGTGATACCAGGCCTGACAAATTAATGCTTTCTTTCAGTAAATATTTTTTCTGTTCAGCACAACAGAACTGCACCCAGTTAAGAATTTGTGCCATTGTAATAGTTTCAAAATATAACTAGCAAGCTGTTAATCGAAGAACTCTTGATAGAGATCAATCCAGCTTTAAGCCTGGATTAAACCAGCTCTTTGGATTTTGCTTGGCTATTTCTACTGTCCCATTATGCTGTATTTAGAGCTAAGGGTTTGATGACAGGAGATGACAGTTTGTGATCTGCTTTAGCTTGGAGGGCGAGTTGTGCTAAATGAAACATTACAGAGTTCTGTGCTTTGTTCTGTCCTAATGCAAGTTGTCAGGGGCTTTTTGTTTGTCAGGCTCTTTTTTCTGGAAAAAGCATAAATTTATCTTATCATAAACTCAGTCATTTGTAAATACTTTGAACTAGAGCAATTTTATTCTGCAGTTATGTTAAAAATAGCATGTCCTAGGGACAGAGGAAGCAGCTGTGTTAAAGTATCTGTGTATTGCTACGTTTTCAGGATTTCTGTTAACGATACAAAGTCAGTTGAATTGACATCCATTACATATTTGTCCAAGCAAGTGGAAAGGAAAAATAAACAATGTGGTGCTGGAGAATCCATTAGAACTGTGTGTCTCTGCCTGTATTTCCTAGTCAGAGGAGCTGATATCTATATTCCACCCACAGTTACTTCTATAATACATACACATCACACTGAGCAGCACTAAGGCAGGGACGTTTGCTTACCTCGTATATACTCTTTTGCATCTTTACTGTTTTCTACTGTGGTTCATATGTATGCAGATAAAATTTGCATTTTCTCAGAGCCTTTGCATGCTCTGAAGAATGCATAATGTTTTTTAAAATGATGCTTTCTCCATGCAAAGATAGATTTCATAGTAGATAACTTCATTTATTATAATAATGCAGACAAAGGTTTCCCAGAGGAGAAGATAACTATCAATAAAATGGCTGATATGAAACTCTTTCCTTATTAATGTTTATGCTCTTAGAATCAGCAAATGCTACCCTGCTACGCCATAGGTTACATTTTTTCCTCCATAGGTATTTGTTCACGATTACTGTTGGCGTACAGCCTTGAGCCGTGATTGTATATTAAGCTACTAGAAATGATTATAGCATGTGATAGTCCTGTTCCAAACCTCGTTAGCACTTTTGTCCTCTTATGTCTTTTGCTAACCTTTTTATTCCAGGCATCTTAGGCAATTTTTTCTGGACAATTCCATGAAAATGCAAATTATAAATGGCTATTACAAAATAATGTAGTTTATCATTAATTGTCATTAATAGTTTAATAATAATTTAAAATCTACCTTTTCTATTTAAAATACCTGTACTAAGAGTGGAAGGGTCTTCAATTTAGTAATTCTTGTAAACTGTTTTTTTTCTCTTAGTTTTGGATATGGCCCGACACGTTCCCCTTTACCGAGCTCTTCTAGAATTACTCCGTGCTATTGCATCCTGCACATCGATGGTACCATTACTGCTTCCTCTGTCGGGAGAAAGTAGTGAAGAGGAGGAAGAGCAGTTGGAGTCACAAGCTTCTGTTGGGACTTTGTTGGCTAAAATGAAGACCTGTGTAGATACCTATACCAACCGACTGAGGTAACCACTCTTATCATCCCTAACCTTCATTTAAACTCTATTTTGCACTAACGTATTATGAATTTAGAAGTGAAAGAAGATTCAGTTCTGTATATTTGTCCAAATGGGTGCTGCAGTCCAGAGTGAGAACATACCATCTGTTTGAGCTAGTTTTATGTTTATACGTACATATTCTATTTTGCTGTACACATTCTGCATGAATACAATGCAGCTTGTATTATTTTAACGGCCAAAACTACTTAATTCTGCTTTCTTGATGTTTCTTTTGCCATTTCGGGCTGTTCCAAAGGTAAAATAATCTCCAAACTGTTCTGAGTGATTCATTCAGTGTTACTATATGGTTGCTTTTTTCATCAGTTCTCACACTGCAAAACTATGGTTTCTGTCCTTCAGAAATATTGCAGACCTCAGTGACACTGAGATCTGACTGTCACCTTCTGTGAAAGGTGTTGCTCTTTTGTCATGACTCGCAGGGCAGGATACAAGTCTGAGAGGACCTGGTTTTTAGTCATTTGACTAAGTTGGTGCTGCATGTGGTTCTGTTTGAAGGGACAGATAAGCACGTGCCTAAGGAGCCCCAGTGTGCCTCCCAGTACTTCCAGCCTCTGGGAGGTGGAGTGGCTGCTGCAGATTTCACAACCAGCTTTCCATCTTTGTTTCTGATGTCTCCAACCACTCTAGTTTCCAGAACCAAGGATTTGGGGATTCTTAATGACTGAATCATCTTTTTCTGCCTTGACTGAGGGAGATGGAAAAGTGAATGCTGCAATAAAATTTTTCTTTTGAATTCTTTTTAATAATTTTCTGCTTCTAGCAATTAATTGGTTTCTTGGTTTATTTCCTTACAAGTTTAAAGGTGGCTTGTTAGGAAAGAATACCTGTCCTTTCCTGCAAAATTTAGTGCTGTCCCTAGGCATATGCTGAAGCATCATGAAAAGAAGATAAATATAATGTCAGGCAAAGTTGTGTGTAGAATGTTCTTTCTTTCACTCTAAACTGAGAATATTTACTCATCAATATCCAAGAGGATTTTCTGAGCAGGAATTCCATTATTAGGAATTGTTTCTAGTAACTCCTGATGGACTGGACTTTAGCCATGAATTTCTTGAAGTCTTCTTGACTGCGATTGCTAATCTTGTATATCAAGCGTGTAATGTACCTGTGGTGGGATTTTTTTTTCTGACTTAATGCAAAAGAAACAATTGGGAAGGACAAATAATAGTTCTTTATGCTGGATACCCATTTAAAAATGCCAGCTTGTACTTCTAAATAATAGTATTTAGATTATGATATAGGTAGTCTTCTTAAAATGAAAAGAAAATATATTTAGCTTCTGTGAAATCCATTTCCAGTATAGATGTATGTATAAAATTCTCCACCACAATCACTTTTTTAGCTAATCTGGTCATCTGTTAGCCTCAGATGCAATGGGCGTGTCAACTTGTATCTTCTCATACTAAATCCAAAACATGGCGCTGTACCAGCTAATAGAAAGAAAATAACTCTGTCCCAGCCAAAACCAGGACACAGTCTAAAAAGTTTCTTTGTGGGAATGGCACATGACTACTATTCATAGGCTTTTTTTTAATTTGATAAGATAAAATACAGTATGAGTAGTTCTTCCCTGTTAGGATCTGAAAACGAAGAATTCTAGAAGCACAGTTGGTATTATTTTAATAATTGGTGAATTTGATAAAATTCCGTGGTTGCTTTGGTTCCGGTATCTGTACAGTTTTCTTAACATTACTTTGATGTATCAGCACAAAAAGAAATCTTGATTTTCACGGGTTGGTTTAAGCATAATACTGTTTATCTTTTTAAGCAGTATATAGACAAGGATGAAAACACCAACAGCCCGAACAGCCCGGAATCATTGGAGCAGAAGGTTTTAATCCTCAGCATTTTAGTTGAAGGTGTGCCAGCAAGGGTCAGCGTGAATTTCTTAAATGGGACAATCTGTAGCCCCCTCTAGGCCAAATGCCAGAACAACATCATAATTATGGGATCCGCTTCCAAACACAAAACTTCCCTTTATCTGAACAGCAGTTCTACTTGCATATTTAGCAGATGTCATCTCCATGCTGGAGCAAGACTGTCCTCTTGGATCCAGAATTTAAGGGCAACGGTTTTGGTTTTAGACTGCAGTTATCAGCTGATTTCATTTACTTTTAAAGGCCATAATATTCTGTTAGAAAACTGGGAAAAATCTGGAAAATGGAGAAGACACTTAGGTATGAGGTGATTTCTCTTGACTGTTGGTCGGGCTGCTAGGGAATCAGAAGCCATCACTAATTTGAGAGGGGCCAGGCTTGTGTAATGGCTTGCCACTAGGGCTGAGTTTGAGACTTCTGTTTGCTAGGACGGCTGAGCCCTCTGCTGCAGGGAACTGCTGCTGTGCAGCAAAGCAGGCTCATCTGATCCACCATCTGCTAGGTGGCAGACTATTAAATCATGACAAACTTGTAAATTTGGCAAAATAAGCTGATGGCTTATTTGTGAAATGTGGAGTAGTTCAAGCCTATGTCTAAAACTCCCAACTATGCTTTCCCTTTCCGCATCACCCCAGCCACCCCCACCCTAACTGCTGGAGGGAGCTCTGAATTCTGTCGTCTTCACACTGCTGTCGCTTGTCACACTGCCTCTGAGGGTTAATCCTGCACAGTTCCAAGGCTGTCTGAATGTCTCAGGCCCTGCCTGTTAACTGTTTGTTATGGCCTGGATGTTGGGTGATTTTTTTAAGTGATTCTAATCACTCGTTTCTGTAACAATGGGGTGCTATAATACAGCTGGGTAGGCCTGAGGCATTTTCCCTGCTATGGCTTTTTATTGTCTTTACTGTTATTTGCAAAACTTCTATGGGAAATCGTGCATTTTCCAAAGAAAATTTTTTCTTCATTTTGGGTCCCAAGAATTGAGGCCTAATTCGTTTTAATTTGTTTTTCTTTAAAAGACCAAACAGTCAGTTTCATTTGCTGCACTCCCCAGCTTGTGTTTGGAGCTGATGGCTGGCTGCAGGGGGCAGTCCTGCAGCCTTTGCTGGTTCAGAGTGCTTCAGCTTCGTGTCTGTAAATACGCTGCTCAAAGCCCCAAGGAGCAGTATGTGGGTTCATCTCAGAGGAGGTTACTAGCTTTCACCGGTGTTTGATTTCAAAGGCACAGTCCCTTACTCATTTTGCCTGATTTCAGGAGATTTGTTTAAGAATCTGTGAATTACTGGCAGGAAGGAGCTTCTGTTTGGTACCTCTGGAAACCTACAGAAGGTGGGGGACCATGAGGGCTGAGAGATACCAGGGCCAGAAACCTATGGCAGTTTTATCCCAAGAGAGTGAGTGTCAATATAAAACCGAAAACCGAGCAGAATTCTGCTCTGAGCACTCTTCGTGTAGTACGCAGGGGCTGAATGGTTCGTTGGCTTTATTTGGGGAATACTTTGATAAAGGTGTCATTCAGTATCATCACATTTACCTCTAAGTATCAGGCATGGGTGAGTAAGTATTAGTATTGGCTTTAAAAATTAAAGTTGCCTTGGGAGTGTATCATTCATTATTCATTTAGCACAGCATGAAGAGTAGGCTGTCACCTTCTAGCACAAGCTGAATTAATGGCTTAAATTATTAGCATGTACACTGCTGTCTCTTCTAGCAAATATATTAGTGACTGTCATCCCCTTAAATATGAGTTGACATGATTTTGTCTGCTTTTTCTTCAGTGGCTGAAAAACTGTATGGGTAAGTTTCTAAGTCTAAATGAAATACTTGGCTCCTCCTCCAGTCTGAAAATGGTAACATTTAGATAAAGGTTTGGCCTGTATTAAATAACTGGATTAGATTTTGCTTCACAAGCAGAATCTTGGCAGAAAAAATGTACAGTATAATGCAGACATTTAAATGCTTTCTAAAAATAGAGAAGTTGTACAGCACGATATTCATATGGTTGTGTATTTGACCATAGTTCATGAGTGTTATTGGTTCTCAAGTTCCTTTGGCATACTACTGAAAAACATACAATTGTAGCTCAGGAGTTTGGTAACACTGTTAGTTTATCTGCATGCATAACTTAATATGCAGGCTGCTGGAGTGCGGGGAAGGAGCTAAAGGATCTTACTGGCTTTATCACTTCAATTTTGGTATTTCGTCCCCTCATTCATATACTTGTATTTCCCAGCAACTCCTCCTCTCGAGCTGGGACTCCACTTAGCCCTCCAAAACACACGTGTGTCACGCACAGCTTGGAGAGAGCTCACTGCAGCTCTGAATCCAGGCAGGAGTGCAGCAGCAGTATAAAAGTGGAGACGACACCAAGAAGAGCAGATGAGGTTTTCTCAACTAGTACTTTGGTTTGCCCACGTTATATGTGCTTACAAATGGAAGAATGGTCACCAGGTTGCTTTTTCATGCGTACACAAAATAATACCGTATGTTTGAGCTTACACTAAGAAATGGGTTTATGGACCCAAAATAATCGTCTTCAGTAATGCTGTAATTTTGTGCTGGGAGTATCATTTGCACTACCCTGAAAGTCTTGCTTCCCATACAGCAGACTGCAAGGCCACAGCAGGCTTACAGAGGCCGTGAGTGACTTTGACCTTTGCTTTATGTGTTCTAAGAGTCACCAGCGCATCAGTTATTTGTAAAACCCATTTAACTTTTTCCACATGACTTTGGTGTACAACTGTGTCTCTCCCCTTCTATAGCCCTGTAGTTTAAGGAAACTATATAGACTTTCAGATTTTCCAGGTCAGGATGTGTCATTCCACCAGGGAGGTGGATATGTGGGCCAGCTTCACACCTCCATCTTCAGCTCCAGAACTGTTTCACATGAGATTTTAATCTTAGAGAGTACCTATTTTTTCCCCCTTTTTAAATGCTTTTATTTAATAACCCTGATAAACCATGTTTTAATGACAAAAATTTTAGAAAGGGCTGCTGTGGTATTCTAGTGTAAAAGAAATATACAATCAAATGTAGTAGCTCATGTCTGCAATGTCTCAGGTGTGTGAACTTTATAGTCAGTGTGAAAGTAGATACCACTGGGGAACCTTTGACAGATTTCCCCATCTCGAGTCTAGGGAATTACTTGATTTACCATATGTTGATTGTAAATAAACTGAGAAACTGTAAATTACTGTTAAATATCTCCAGATATTTGTGTATAACAGTAAATATGTAGAGAATAAGATAATATAACAGACATCTCATAGGCCATGCAGGATTAATCGCATAAGGTTCGTATTCTTACAGCAAAAGATTTGAAACGTATAAAGGTAGGAAGACAAAATGAGGGACAAAAAGATGGAGGTGATCGTTAATAGGAGTCTCACAAGTTATGGCAATACCAGCTGGGTTTTTCCCCAAAAGAAGGGAACTGTTAGAATACACAAGCATGATTTGCGAGGAAACTCCAATGCTGATAACGGAGTATTTTCTGATTGGAGTGGGGGTGTTTGGGGTAGAATTGTTACTGCTCTTTTGCACAGTTATGGAGTTACGGTCTGGCTCAGAAGTTAGGCAGTTTGGTAAAGCAGACCATCACACCAGGTCCAGATAACTACAGGCGACACGACAGAGCTGTTCTGCAAATGCTTGATTTAAAAAGTATATTGTGAGGAGAGGGGGTTTTGCCTATTTTGCTCGTAACAGTGGACAGAATGGTCGTATTGGTGGTAAAGGAGACATGAGGAAAATATATTCTCTTTTGACAGTTCAGAAGTGTTGAAGCGCTAATTGTTCTGGACAGCAGGGAGAACGAGAGGAAAATGTATTGTTGGTACTGAGAATGTGTATTTGAGTAGATGTCTCCTTTTCGTACTGCTTCAACTAGAGAGATATTCCTCATCTGCTTAGGTGGTTGGCTGCCAGTAACTCAGTGCATCTGTAGAAGGTTTAAAGCATGTGCTTAAGCATTTTGTCTAACAAGGTCAACACTACATTCTAAGACCAAGCAGAAGGAAAATAAGTAGCATTCTAAATTGTAAACCATGCGGAAGATGAAAGACCTACAGGATGTCGGTCTTGAAAATAAATTTCTAAGAATTAATTTCACTTTCAGTACCTTCACTAGTTACGTTTTTAGTGATTTTCACAATTTTTTTCTCTTGAATAAACCCATTGACATTTCATTTTTCAAAATTTCTCCAAGGCGTTTGTAGCAAATAGCTTAAGGATTCTATATCAACAGCAAGCAGTTGTAAATCTGTGAACCTTTCTTGGGTCTGGTGGCTGCTAGCAAGAATCTGAAGTTAAAACAGGTTATCACAGAGGTTTAGGGGACTGAAATATACATTTCTGAAGCTGCTTAACAGGCTACTTGGCCTAAATTTCCACGAGGGAAGAGGCAGTGATGAGGATTTTGGAAGGGATGAATGGGAGCGGCAGCTGCTGCTCCTTTGTCTTAAACTGTTCCTCAAGCGCTGAACAAGGCTCTTTGGCTCCGGTGCTTTCCTTCTCCTGAACACCTGAAAGCTCAATATTGATTGACATCAGCAATGGGCTAACATCCATTTGAATTAAATCTGGAACAGGGAAAATGTACTGGGCTACAGTAGTGAGTTTTGTGAATTAATGCACTCTGGGGACATTCTCATTTGATTATGTACAGTACAAAGACTTTCAGTTTTACTGTAATCATCTCCACTGACTAGATTAGAGACTCGTTCTTTATGCATGATTTCAGTCTAGATTAAAATGCGGAAAGGATATAATGTGCGGTAGTTGCTAAAATATGTTTGGGACAGCAAAGTATTAAATGGCCTGCTTTTCTTCCGTAGATAGCTTTCTGTTTTGCTTCTAGGTATGGTAGTGGGAAAGAGAAAACCAGTGCTGCTTGGTTATTGAACTTGTTTGGGTCTTAAAATGAACAAGTGCTATTTAAACAAATTGTAGAAATTGCAGTAAAATAATTTGGGGGCTGTTAGCATTAAAATCTCCTGAGTGTTTGCAGGATAACAATGTAAGTTTATGATAGCTCTTAAAACATAGAAAGTTTTAAGTATGCACATTTAGGTTACAGAGTTACCAAATACCAGGTCTTCATTTCCACAGTTCAGCATGTATGCTAGTAAAGACTGGGTTGTCACAATCCAAATATTAAAATACATCTGAAATTACCAGGCAACTAGCTTCTGTAAACAGTGGTGTTAGTATATACTATAGTTTCAAATTATTTCATTTTAAAATTCGAGGAGTTTACATTGGCATTGTCATTTGCAATACATTGATTATAAATATCCGGTATAATATAGATGCCTTCTGTATTTGTAAGATTTTTGAAATTGTGATACATTAAACTGTCGATTGAAATAAAAGGTCTTGACTACTATAGCCCAGAAGAGAACTGCAGAGAGACAAATGTTATTTTTGACCCACTCTCTCGTGGTGCCTAGGTTGTAGTTCATAGACATGTTGTATTTACTAGAGACTGCCTCATCTTTTACCATGAGTGTATTTTAAATAACTGCTAGTACTTCATCACCAATTTAGGACTTGGTTTTGCCTGAGGATCTGCACGGGTGGATGAAAAGCACATTCATTACATGGTCTTTGTTACGTTAGATTCTTGTTAAGCTGTTCTAGTACTTTTTGAAAATACGCAAAAATAAAGTCAGCGTGCAACGTAACAATCAAAAGTACTAAATGGTTGAAACAAGCTGTCACTCTAGTGTCACCGGCTGTGTGTTCATAGTTTTACTGTTCATGTCAGGTGAATGTCCATTTGTTAAATCAAGACTGTTGAG
>NW_010428120.1:502-751 GCF_000710305.1 Buceros rhinoceros silvestris | reverse complement strand
CGAGCGCCATCCATAATCCCCACCTGCCTGGAACTCCAAGTTTTGAGGAAAAATTCAGATTCAGCGTAGAGAGAACTTGCGGGAGGAGAGGATCGCCGAGGGACATGTTCCCGCATGCCCCGCCGCGGCAGGAGCGGGGAGATGTGCGGTGATAGCCCCGGAAAGCCTGGGGCTCCCTCCGGGAAGGCAGCGGCTGTAGCCGGGAATGCCCGGCCGAGGCGGGTCGGGGGACCAGGGCGGGCAAGGGCT
>NW_010428120.1:0-209 GCF_000710305.1 Buceros rhinoceros silvestris | reverse complement strand
GAGTCCAGGAGAGTTTCCACGGCGGGTTTGTTTGGTTCGTTGGGTTTTTGCTTGTTTGTTGTTCATGGTGCTGCAAGTCGCACTCTACATAAGGATCTCTAGCTAGCTAGTAACCAGTGACCTTTATTAGTGCTATTCCTCTCAAAAAGTTAGTTCCTTGCCACTCGCCGGGCAGGTTTGATGGATGGTTTGCGTGACTGTGTGCGGAA
>NW_010428119.1:488-13770 GCF_000710305.1 Buceros rhinoceros silvestris | reverse complement strand
AGATCTGGTTCCCGCTCCCGGCCTGAGTGCCGAGCGTTCGCAGCCCCCACCCGCCCGTGGGAAGGAGAGAGGTGTTTGGGACCTCCGCAGAGCTACACCAGGGCTGTACACCAAGTCCTCTGCTGACACGTGTGGGTGGAAGGAACCGGGGGTCAGTCTGGTCCCCTGTCCCTCAGCCTGAGTTAACGGCTGAGCGATCAGGTGGAAGTTTCTTCGCTTCGCAGTGTGTTAGTGGCCCGGCAGGAACTGCCGGGAGTTGAACCGTGCGTTTTTGGTGCCAGCAGGTCCGTTTCCCCTAATTAACTGGGGAAAAACAAAACGAAACTCAGAACTTCTCCGCTAATGTCATCACAGTGAATTAAGTTGTTACTGCGTTGCTAGTGTAGTGTCGTATCAATCAACTACATCTGATTGACTGTCCATGCTCGTACGGATACGTTGGAGTGTAGGAGTGGGATGATTTCTCACTATGAAAAATTAAGAGCTAGAGACTTAAAAATAGCGGTGATGCTTTTTATGTTCAAGATTTCTATTTCTTTTTTTTTTAAACTTATGTTTTGCAAATTGTATATTTCCAGTTTGGGATTTCTTTTATCTTTATGAAAAACTCATAAAAGGCTTTGCTATCCTGAAACAGTTTCAGTGGGAGTATCTTTCAGTGGGAGTAACTTGTCAGGGTTGGGGCTGGGCTAGCTGCTAGACGAATGACGGACGCTCTCTGTTAACCCCGCTCCCTTCCCAAAGAGGAAGAGAAAGGGAATAAGGGAGAGAGACTTATGGATTGGGAAGTAAAACTAAACCTGCTTTAATGAAACAATAACAATAAAATGAAATATCTACAAACCCAATATTGGACACACATACACACACACACACACACACACACACACACAGAGGCAGTTACGTCACCTGATGCTGTGGGCAAGCACTGGGGAAGTCCCAGACTGGACCCTGAAGTAGACAGGAGCTGGATTCAGGAGCTGGATTCAGGGATGCACAGACTGGGATCGAAGGCAGAACGGTCCTCCTCAGGCTGCAGTCCTCCTCAGACAGCAGCCATTGAAGAAGAGAACTTGACGCTCGTGATCCCTCAGCTTTATACTGAATATGACGTTTATGGGATGGGACACCTTGTTGGTCAGTTCAGGGTCACCTGTCCTGTCCGCTCCTCCCCACAGGTGCAGCCTCTCACTTACTGCACCCCCACCGTGGCACACAGGATTGAGCAGTGACCTTGGTCTCCATAGCAGCAAGTATAAACCAGAGCCTTTCTGCACACCGGTCCCTGGTAGTGACTGTAAACACCAAGTGTTATCACTACTAGAAGCAGACACTGTCTGCAAAAATATTCCCTTAACTTCAGCAAGTGCCATCACTTAGAAGAGACTGAGTTGAAAAGTAGAATCACTGAACAGAATTAGTTCTGTTCTAACTCAAACTAGGACAGTCTTTCTTTTGAGAACTTCTGTTTCTTCCAGAGGAACTCGTGCAGCTTTGGCGAAGCCATTCAAATTACCCATCTTCCCTCCAAAATGTTTGATTACATGGCTGGGCACCTGCTAGCATCTATTGTAGCTCAGCACGTTCAAAGCTGTTCTTTCTTTAAGCATTTTGATTGTAAGAGTTAATGCTTGAAACATCCTGCTCTTACCACTCAATCTTCTCAATCTCTAAAGCACTTCTGCCAACTCTCTTAAGCGTTTTCCTAAGTACTGTTTGTAACAATTATTTGCAGATCGTGCCACCGGTAGTAAAATCTGAATGAAAGGCCACTAGAAAAAAGGAAAGCCTGTGATGATGTCTTCTCATGGCAACGATTCTTAACCAGTAAAAAAATCAGCCTTAGAGAGCCTTTTCCAACCTGGGCAGTTTCTGTGGTATTACTGTAGTTTGGACCTTGTGATCACGTGAAGCGTGTGTGTGTGTTTATTTGTTTCAGAGCAGTTTCCACTGGGTGAGGTTGATCTTGAAACTCCTAAACGTTTTAAGAACTTTTAGGATGTTTTCTGGGGCAGGGCATGATGCAGATGTGATCATTGCATTATTTGTTTGTGATTTGTTTTCTGTTGTGGTGCCTTATTTATACAACTTGTCCTTCTCCCTATCTTTATCTGATCTCCCACATTAAAAACAATACAGAGGTTTGTATTTTGAAGTGAAACTGAGAATACCTATTTTCCCTCAAGGAAAAATGTTTTTTCAGAGTCACTAGGATCAACTCCCTAAGTTATATACAAGTATCTAGTGTTTGTACAGTGTGTGCAGCTTCAGCTTTCCTGGAAGAAAACTAGATGGTTTCTTTAGCGTTGTCTACAGAACTGAAGTTAAGAGGAGAATGGAATGGTTTACCAATGATCTGTAAGTCTTTGGTTTGTTGTTATGGTAGCATAAATGCTACCTAATACATCTCTACAGCTGTAATAGTAATATTTTCAACTTAATTTGCATTCACATGCAATTTTCTTTTAGGACTCAATGCAAAATGAGCTTAACCCTTGTTAATTTTATGACAGAGTGATTATGGGGCACGCAAAAATCTAGCAGGGTGGAGAAGGGGTAGTGAGGAACAACTAATAGTTTGTAACTTTTAATCCTTATTTGCAGAATTTTTAAAAGGAAACAAATGTAAGGATAATTATGGTTATACAACATAAAAATTCAGTAATCTGATCCTTTTTTTTAAAAAAAAAATACAGCATTACTTTTTACAATTTGTATATGTTATGTCAACCTCGTCTTCCTTTTTTTATGTGACCAGTCAAGTGCATGAAATTTAGAAACTAGAGTAGTTCGGACTATATAAGCAGTCCTTTTTGTTATAGTCTTTAATTATGTAGTCTCCTGCTTCTTTTTGCTCAAACTATGTAGTGAAGATATATGGTAATGGACGAAGGAAGGGAGCTCTGTAATATCTTCACTATTCATTAAGCAACCCTTACACAATAGAAAGACTGCAATGAGTAGATAGTTATTAATTTCTTCATGCTTTTCTTAGAGGGTGCTAACTAATGTATTATTTTAATAGCTCACAAGTATTGATTCAGCACCTCTTTGAGATGAGGGAATATTGTTTTCCCGTTGGTAAAATTAGTGTAATAAACAAGATGTGATCTAGGGTCGCAAAGAATAATCAATGTTGGAACAGAATTAGAATTCAAATTCACCTGCCTCCATGCTGTGCTGGTTTCTCCAGAAAATAATATGTGCTGGATATATTCAGTGGCCATTATGAGTGCCTGGCACTTCTTCATATCAGGTTCTGTTGCGAACATGCAGTTGATGTCTAATGACAAGCACCTTTTTTTAGCCTGGTATTCAAATAGCAGTGAGGCAGTGATGGGTACAAAATCTCGTAAATACTGAGCTCTTCTTCCACTTCTCAGTCTTTTTGTCTACTGTTTCCAACTTCTGCAACAAGTGGAGGAGCGATCATATGGATTTCCTTATCCCTGCTTAGCCTTGATTGATTGTTGGAGTACCATCCACCCGCTATGCTGAACAAGTAGGGATCCTACTGGAAAACGTACTAAGTGCTCCTGTAGGTAAACATGGTGATAATGGGAATAAACACACCAGGGGATGAATTAAAGTTGCACTGGAAACTTTCTGACTTGTGAGTGCTTTACTTTGAACCTAAACAATATTATATCTTTAACACAAAAACAAATTCTGTCACACATGCTGGCGGGGTCATTATAGTTGCATGTCAGTGGCGCTGAAATGTTCCAGACAGAAACACAGCTTGAGCTCAGGGCTAACTGCGTTAGTGGGAAACAGGAGGAAGCTGTTTCTGTAAAGTTGAAGGGGAAAGGTCAGTGTGGCAATGGGTTTATTGCAGAGGGTTGTTGGGATTTCACAATCCCATCCTCTCTTCTCTGACTTGTTCAAGTGGTGGGAGGGAAACACTGAAGATAGAAACAAGGTCCTCTGGTCGTGAATTGAACTTCTGAGGGGAGGAGAAAGTAATTTTGTTGCTCGCTTATCTCTCTCTCTACACCTTGGAGGTGCATGGTGGTGCGTGTAACTTCTTTGTTCTCTTCCTGTGCCTCTGCACCTTGTAGATAATGCTTGAGATTTTGGAATTTAGTGAAGGAAGCTCAGTCCTGCTGTGTCTTTTTCTTCTTTCAAGAAGGTATCCTCTGCCATGTGTATAATATGTTCAGGATCTTTTTGTGCATGTTTGGCAAAGTGGGATGTTACTTGATGTTCTTTTTCTCGCTGTCAAATTATTATTGGTTAAGTAGATTGTTGGAGTCTGCTCATTTTTAGTTTTCCTTATTCATTGATGCACACTCTTAAAGTTTTGGCCTGTCTGTAGCTGAGAAGGATTTCAGGGGCTGCTTCTTCCTCAAAGACATATTATTTCTCCTGTACTGTAAATCAGAGTGTTTGCTTCAGTCATCTTGACTGGGAAAAGAAAAGATCTTGAGTTAAAAATTCTGTATTTTTAAATGTTTTTGATGGTGTCATTATCATTAGATACATGTATTGCTTATATTTTTTCCCTTATCTTTGTGACACTTGTGACTAGAGGGTCCTATTGGGTTTTTAAACACAATTTTCTTTTCATAGTTGGCAATGTTTTCAGTTTGAATCTTCTGTATTCATATTTTTAAAGTTACAAAGTTTTTTGCTATGAAATTGGAATAGAACTTTCTAGTTCATATGGAACCTCATATTCAGTCCCAATATCCATTTTCCTTGTTCTACTAAAGAAAAACCCAAAACTAAACAGAAACCAATGTTCTTGCCCTAGAGACTTAGTTCCACTCAGATATTATTCAGTTTGTTTAAATGCTTAGTCATATTGTCCAAATTGCCTGTTTTCAATGCAGTTTCTCTATTTTTTTTCTTCAACTTAGTATTATTTACCCACATTTTTGGAAATAGTATGCAGAAGAGGGCAAGGCAAGAAAACTACAAGACGGTAGATGCACTGCATGAGTTTACATTTGTTTACCTTTTATTTTTGGGTACTACAGTGGTTCTGTTTACTCCTGATGCCCAGAAAATTAACTCTCCTTTTTTGTCCTCCTTGTTGGCTGGACAAGCCAACTAGTGCTCCTTGGCTGTTACTGGTCTTACTTCTTACATTCCTGTTGTAGAAATCATAGAGCCATTGAATTGTTTAGGTTGGAAAAGACCTTTGAGATCATTAAGCCCAATTGTTAACCCAGCACTGCCAAGTCTCCACCAAACCATGTCCCTCAGCACCACATCTACATGTCTTTGAAATACTTCCAGGGATGGTGACTCCATCACTTCCCTGGGCAGCCTGTTCCAATCCTTGACAACCCTCTCTGTAAAGAAATTTCTCCTAATGCCCAACCTAAACCTTCACTGGCAGGACTTGAGGCCATTTCCTCTTGTCCTATCACTTGTTACTTGAGAGAAGAAACTGACCCCCACCTTGCTACAACCTCCTTTCAGGTAGTTGTACAGAATTATAAGGTGTCCCCTTAGCCTCCTTTTCTCCAGACTAAACAACCCCAGTTCCCTTAGCCGCTCCTCATCAGACTTGTCCTCTAGACCCTTCACCAGCTTCATTGCCCTTCTTTGCTTAGTGAAAAAAAAAAGCCACCTAGGTACAGTGTAGATCTTCTTCTTTGACTGGGTAATTTTCAAGGATGTTGTTGTTTAAAACTTTACCATTTGTTTTTAAAGTATAATTTTCATGTTTCCAAGGCTTTAATGAATGCTGGTTCTTGCTGAGAAATCCATCTTTGCAAGATAAACCAGAGTGATTGTTGCAGACATCTTCTAAGTAGACATATATTTACAGCTTTGGTAATATATATGTATTTCAATAATGGAATAAGAATAGAAACAGTGAGGTGAAAAAATGCGCAGAGACATTCCTGGTAAGAAATAACCTCCAGTGATTTGAAACAGAGTTCAATTGTCTCTGCCATAAATTTGAGAATAAGTGTCATATATGGGTGATAAAAATGGCATAGGCTATTTTTTATATACTCATTATTCACTTAGTATGTCTTTTTCAATTAACATGGAGTCTAAGATGCATTCCGGGTAAGAAATAACCTCCAGTGATTTGAAACAGAGTTCAATTGTCTCTGCCATAAATTTGAGAATAAGTGTCATATATGGGTGATAAAAATGGCATAGGCTATTTTTTATATACTCATTATTCACTTAGTATGTCTTTTTCAATTAACATGGAGTCTATCTTTCTCATCTGACTGGGTTTACGTTTCTTTCATAATCATATGTCAACAAACCACAACAGATGCAGTGTACAGTGTAAATCTTTAGGTTAATCCTTAACATTTTTTTATCATAGTTCATTTGGAATCACTTTGTAACTTGATCATGATTTGTACTGGTGTGTTTTTTTTCATGATACGCTTAATATGTTACAGCTTCATCTTTTCTCACCTCTTTAATGTAGAGAGGATGCTCAACTACTCAGCCTATGAGATTAGATATATGTAGTCCTTGATTATAATTTTTCATCTTTAACTTCTTAAAAGAGATGTCTTATCTATGTTTACTTCATTTAAGGAGTCTCAGCAGTTTGAGTGTACTTCTCCTTTCTCAATTGCTAACAGAACTGTTGAGCGTCAACATTTTTCACAGTACTTACTTTGTAGGTGGAAACACAGCGAGATAGCCTTGCTTTTGGGGGTTTAAGGCACAGCACTTTCTAAAGCCAGGACTTTGTGCTAAAAAGAATGCTTGCCTACTTGTTAGGCTGGATCAGTGTGATATTTTTAGACATCTTGGTGCTTCAGGCACTTTTATTTTACATCATGTGTTCTGTTTCTGTTTAAGTAAATATATATTTTTAAAAGACAATTTAGCAAATTTTGGAGAGAGACTTTAAAATATAGTTGGGAAAGAAGGGGGAGAGCAGAAGCATAATGCTCAAATGTTTCTTAATTGAAGAAGAGAGGCAATCACAGGTTGTTGGGGGCTCTCTCCCCAACTGTTAGGGTCACCAGTTGTGGTGGGTCACCACGCATCGCGAGTAGTCGGGGCAGACAATGTGACAACAGCTTGTGTGCACACAAAGCCTTTATTGAAATACAACTGCAGCAAACTGCTGCGGCACCTACTTACTGCAAATTGCAACTGCGTAGTTTCTCTCTTATCGCATAGACTTACAGTTTTCCATGGGATGTTATGATTTACATGTGTTACTTGGATTGGTTTCAAGTTCACTGTCCTGCCCAGAGATGAGCGGCTCTCCAACCGCCCATTGACACAACCTCTACTGTCTCCTCCTAAACAGCACGCCTCCTGCTGTTGACTGACAGCAGGCTTAACTGGGCTTCTTCCCGGACCGCTCGGGGGGTCACGCCCACAACAGGTATTGCTTGATAATTTGTCTTCAGACCTATTCCCTATTAATGAATTGCGCAACAACTTTCTAATGCCAGCCCATGTAAAGCTGAAAGATATGTGGCAACCTGTTCAATATTGATCACCTTGGACAGCGTGTGTGCACAAATGTGCCTAACTTGCAGCTACCTTCCAAAATTCTCTAGCCTGTCTTTCCAAATTCTCTGGCTTGCAGCCAGCTTCTGGCTCTCTCAGTCTTTGAGGTGGAGGAGAGAGTGGGAGAAGGTTGGTGGCTGGAGGAGTTGTTCTGCTGACCTGTCAGTCCCTTCTTGTGCCAGCACATCCGCTAGGTGACCCCATGCAAGTGTTACTTGTCACAGGACAGATGTGTGTCCAGCCCTGAACAGGTGCCTGCACTCTCCTTGGGTCACAGCCAGGGAGCTGCGTGCCCTGCCTTGTGAGTGGAAGCACACCTCTCTCATTGCCAGTTTGTATTGTTGTCTGTCATTTGAATAGCGTGAGCTCATCAGGTGATGAAGTGACTTGACTTTTCAATAACGCGATGGACAACATTTTGGTTATCACAGAAGGAGAGGAGAAAGGAGGACCTGGGGTACGGTCTTTGAGTGCCTCTGTGAGAGTCTTACACAAAAATGAGGCAGTTCTGTCCTAAGTGTGTTTGTTTATTAAGTGTGACTTGGGATCACAATTATTAAACCCTGCAAACAACAAAAGTGCTATAATTTGTTATGATTAGCACCTTTTAATGCAGAACTTGCCTTGGGCTAAAAATTTACAACGTTCTCGAAAAAGCCCATCTGCATTAAAAAAAATAGCCCCAAAGACATAAAATATTGAGAAACTTGCAATGTTGTCTGTTTATAATCATGGGAGTAAGGAGAACCACAGAATGTTGTAACAATGAAAAGCAAAATAAACAGTAACTTTTTTCCTTATAAAAGGAATGTAAATGAAATTAAAAGGTCCTTTCAGCTTTTGGCTGTTGTATGAAATGGCAATTGAGCTTTGAACGGTGTAAGCCAGTTGAAGTGGACAGAGCTAGACTGTCGCGTGACTTCCCTTTTCTGTCAGTTTGTAACCTGTATTGACAGAGCGATTTGTGAGCGGATTGTATCAATCGGATATTTCTGTTCAGCAGCTGTTGTTCATTTCTGAAGGCAAATATTTTCTCTGGGGTATGGTTCAGACAATGTTAAATCGTGGGCTTTAAGAAACAGAGCCACAAATACAGGTATTCAAGCTATCAGGCATTCTAACACATAAGCTTAAAAAAAAGTTGAGTGTTGAATAGGTTTCCAAAGTTTATTTATCTTTGAAATTTAGTGTTTTCAATGGCAACAGCTGAGTCTCTGCAATGTGTGATAACTGAATAGCTGCTTAGTTTGCTAGAGACAAACAATTTATGGAAATAGGTAATTTGTTTTGTTTGTCGTGTGGTAACTGATTCGTAACAGTGCTTTTAAGTCAGAAATCTGTTCAGAGGTTTTCTTTTTTAAAATCCTCAGTGGACCAGCTGCTATTGAAGCATGAAAGAAACATGTCTATGCTCAAGTGCTTGTGACTAGTAGTTTACACCTTTCTGTACAGCATTAGACTAGCAGAGGAGAGAGCAAGTTTTGGATCATCCTGGAGAAGGAAAAGCAAGTGACTAGATAGCAGTGAGAAATGGTTAGAATCTGCTGCTTCTGTCTGAAGTTCACTGTATGAGACTTGCATCTGTCATACTGAAGTCCTGAGTTCTGTTCTTGCTCCAAGGTAAATCACACTGTGGGATGTCATAGAAACTGTGAGAACATTCCCTTATGTTAAGCCAGTGGTGGACTGCTTCTTCCATACTCTTCCACAGTGTGGAAGTACAGGTAGTAAAGAGATGATCATAATTTAGGTAACTTTCTTGCTTCTTATCCAGAGGAGCTTAGAATAAGTTGCTCATCTCATGTGCTCTGGCACGTCCTGGATGCATTTACAATGCTAGGTCAGAAGATGGCTTGGGCAGTATATATAAGATTCTGTGTAGTTTGAGCAGGTAAGAAAATCTATGATACAGTAACGTGTAATTTTGAAGTAAACTTCTTCTGTAGATTCCGGTTGAAGATCTTGTGTACATCAAGTCTGTCTTCATATTTGGGATTGTGATGGATCAAGCTATATACTTTCTGTGGACATAAGGAAGTAGTAGTATTCCATGATGAGTACAGTGTGTTCTGTTTGTGGACACCTAAGCTCAGAGAACGTGTTTTACCATCTCTCAGGAGAGGGAAGGCATCCCAGGGGTGTCTCCTCTGTAACTGCTGCTGCTGTTTAGAAACAGCAAACAAACTTGTCAGGATCTTGTTTGTGCTTGTTCTCTTTCTCTCTTCTTCGCCCCTCTCTTCCAATTCATTGTCTACTTATACTGAGAATAAATGGAGCATTTTCTTCTGCCCTGTCCCTCCACACTTGGAAATTCTGTCTTACTTCTGCTTTTGAAGACCACGCTTACCCAGAAAAAAACAGATTATGTCAGCAATGTATTTAGTCCTCAATTTTTTGTATTTACAGTGTATTTTAAGTCAGAAGTGCTAATTCTTGCTTATGGTAATCAACTTAGTTTCTCTTCCCCACAGTGTTATCTTAACATTTGTATTTGAAAAAAACTTTGACAGTCAGTCAAAACCTGAGATGGCAGAGTTCTCAGCTGGGTTTTAAGCTTTTCCACGAAGTAAAGAAGCCCACTGAGTTTAAATGAAGACTTCTGAAGCCAAGTTCTGTGATTCATTAGTGTCCAAAGATTACTCCTTATTTATAAACGTGACTAATTCCTCAAAGCTTTCACATATTGCTGGCTAGGTAGAACTTTGAAGCTGCTATCTAATTTTCAAAATATGTAGAAGTTTGAAGGAACAAATATTTAAGCAGTCTGTCCCTCCCAGAGTGAGATGTTGGTCTGTACTGGAAAATCCTGTTGGGTTTCATTGAGAGAAAATTGATTGATGGTTTTGTTTTTTTCCCTCAGTAGTAAAGTATTGCTTTTTTTGCCTAAGTTGTTGTTGTTCAATGTCTTTGGGTTGCATGGGTCCTCATTTGCCTTCCTGATCAGCAATTTCAATCATTGGAATTTGTGTGGATGTATACATTTTCTGTGGGTTAGGGCAAAATGTTTCTAGGGATGCTTGGTGTATGGCATAGAGGCTGTGGGGGGGGTGTCTGGGGGATTCATTAACGCACAAGTTAATTGCCTTTCCTTCTGTCCTTTTAAAGAAGGAATGCCATAGAACTGAGCGTGGGTCCACTCTCTTCAGGACTGCTTTAGAAAATGTAAGGAGAAAGCTTCTCTGTCTTATGGGGAGGGGGAACAATATAATTCTTCACAACTCTAAAGTATTTTAGAAGATGAAGATTTTTCTCACACTTTGTGAAGGCAGCAATCAAAACGTCTCAATAATAAAGAATGACATCTCTTGTAATAGCTATGCCAGTGTTCTGAAAGAGTAACTTTGGACTTAATTTGTCCTCTTGCAGCCTCTAGTATAAAGTGGGCTATGTTTCTGCTGAACTTCTGTTTTTTAAAGAAAAAAGCAGGCAATTAAGTTTTTCAGTTAGGAAATCTGCAGTAAATATTCATTTAATGTTGTTACATTTTGTGATGTAAACTTTTGCATGCGAACATTTGTGTACTTAATTGGCTGTATGTATTTCTTTATGAAAATGGAATGTCTCATCTGATTGAAAAGTTACAGGATTAAAACAGCACTACTGTATCTATCTGCATCTACACAGATGGACCCAAAGTGTATCTGTGTGTGTGTATGGAGGGGTGGACAGGCAGGCACTGGGCGGAGGGGATTGTTACTTACCTAGTTAATGAATGGTTATTATCCACACAGCTGAGAAATTTAAGTTAACGAGCAGGATTTTTTGGTCATATTTCTACTTCTCAGATCTCAGGCTAACGGTGTGTTGATTGGTAACTATAAGAAGCTTTCACAGTTACTTTTTGCAATTGTTTTTGTTAATCAAGAAAACATGCTACTGAAGGAGTTGCACTCCCCCAGATTCTCAGTCACCTCATTGTTTTTATCCTATAGTATGGCTATTTACTATATTATGAAGAACCACAGTAACTTTTATGGAATACTTAGATTCTACATGACTATATAAATATATCTTCTGTATAAGGATTAAAAATTACCAAGCAGGTTAGAGCCTTAGTCTGTGATTTTTTACCTGCAGGTATGCTTAACTTCAAGTACACGCTTGATCTTGTCTCCTTTGATGTGGTTCTTTTGCCTTCGTAATTGTTTGCAGGATTATGTCTTCAGATGCGAACTTTTAGTCAAGTAGGTAATTCAGAGGCAATGTGAGAACGTTTGAAAATACTGTAACTGGTAAGTGACCTGACATTAGTAGCTGTATAGACGTTACTGCTGAAATAGTGATTTACTCAACCATTTTTGTTACCTTTAACTTCTGGAATAACGTGTCAGTAATACATGCATAAAGGCTATTTCTATGTTTTAGCTTAATCCCTTACTTTAAGTGTTGGAAAGGAATTGTTACAGTACTGCAATTTATTAGGACTTATATGGCATAATTAAGTGGGCAAGAATCAAATGTCACTGTAGGATTTGCTGTGCTAAGCATAAGTAGATTAGAGAACAAATGTATCCCATTTAGAACCTGAAAAGTCCATTAACTATGCTGTGAGTAGGCTTGAAAATAATTTTCTTAGTTTTTTCACAGTAGTATCAGGACAAACTCATTACAGCAGTATTTGTCTTTTTCTGAGGTGGTTTTTTTTTTCTTCTTTTTTAAGATGTTGACGCATTTCTTTCCCAAATGCTAAAAGGAGAAAATCTATCCAAGAAAGCAAAAGAAAAAAGGGAAGTTCTTCTTAAGAAGATAAAAGATGTTAAGGCAAGGTGAGTAAGCTTCATGGCTTTAATATGTTATAAAGTCACTTACTGATAGCTTAAGTTTTTGCAATCTTTTGACAAAGATTAGTGTGCCTTCGATTGAGACTGTAAATGCTTAGGGAACTACTTTTCCGTTTATTTATTTTATATCTAGATCTCTCTCTCTCTATATTTTTAAGGAACGAGGATTTTCTTTCTTTTTTTTTTGTGCTTTCCCTTCTGGGTTACTGAGCTAAGTGGGACTGTACAGGTGGCTGACAGGTATGGCACTGCTTAATTTTTTTTTCAGTTTTCTGACTCAATGAGATTTTTTTGGGTGATGAAATATCAAAGGAGGGAACCTGCAGTTATGAGCACAGCTGACACTGAATCCTTTCCTATTCACTTACATGACCCAATGATTTCGCGTCTTATTTTAATTTCTAGTTACTTCCTTATCTCCCATAATATTATACGCTGTTAACTGTGTTTTGCTTGTCATGCAGGCTGCATAATACATGCACATTGTAGTCATCTTTGATTTTCACATCCCACATATCGGGCTGTGCCTAACTGTTACTGCTGCTTGCTACGCAGGATTTCTTAGATCTGGCCTTTTTTTCTGTTTGCTTTTCTCAGTTTTTATCCCTAGACCCTTCCTTTCTCTCCTGCTTGATACTTGAAAGCATCTTCTTCCTAACTAACCTGATACACGCACCACTGCTTATCATCCATAAAGATAGTCTTGGCAGCTGCATTTTATTTGCCAGTTGTTTGTGGTGAAATCCTCCTCTTCTCCTGTAAATGCAGGTCCACATGTGCTCATTGAGATACCATTCTACGTAACTGTCCTGATTATCTATCCTTGTCCATCTAACTGTATCCTATGATTATTTTTGTTTCTGAAATATCTGAAGAAATGGTATTTTTCCCCTCTGTTGAGAGTTGAAATTTGTTTATTTAGTAATTATGATTTTTTTTATTTAGGCACGTATTAACTTTTGAATTTCTGGTTAATTATTAACACATCTTCATTTGGATTTCATGTATTACTGCAACTAAACCCAGCCTTTGTGGTTTTTTTC
>NW_010428119.1:0-391 GCF_000710305.1 Buceros rhinoceros silvestris | reverse complement strand
TCCTGCTGACCTACTGTGTTGTTTTAAAGTATGCTTAGTTGCTTTTCATTTTTGAAATTCACTGACATTTAGAAGGTTTACTGAAATGAAAGATGCTTTTGTATGTTTATACCCTAAGATGTCTGAGGAGATGTGTGTTCCTAGAAAAGGCAGCTCTTTCTGAGTTTGGTTTTGCTCCAGTCTTCTTTGAAGTGACTAGGGATCCTCTCAACTGCGAAGGCAAAAGGAAAACTGAGTAAATATGTTAACCAAAAACCGAGACCTCAAAGCTGTGAAGGAGAACCTGCACTGCCAAGTTTCAGCTACAAAACTTGTTGAAAACTAGTAATCGTTCTGTGCTGTGTTCTGGGCCCGTGGGTTTGCAAGGGCGCGTGGCTTGACGTTGTTTCTC
>NW_010428118.1:265-2623 GCF_000710305.1 Buceros rhinoceros silvestris | reverse complement strand
AAAAGTTCAGCCGTGCTTTAAGTATGTGATGGTACTTCTGGTGCTTGCAGAAAAAAAAGACCGAAGGCCAGGAGGAGGCTTAAAGACAGAGTGGGCGAGTGTGCAGAGCAGCTGCAGTCACAATGCAGTGGTTGGCTTTCAGCTGGAGCTGGGGAGGAATGTGGGATGGTTCCCACAGCATCTCTCTGCTTTGGGAAGCCCTTCCCTTCCAGCGCCCCATGCGTCGCACTGCCTCCAAGGGCATGGTCGGATGTTTGCTTGAGAAACAGCTGTGGTGGTTTAACAAGTTACTGCTTGATCAGCTATTTGTTCCTGCTCCTCTCTGCTGAGGTGCGGTAACTGAATCCATGGGCTCTTCCAGGCTGTTGCAGCATGGAAGGAAAGAGGCTTTCCTTCAACCGTTTGCAGGTACGGATAGTTGCCACATCTGAGCCGTGGGGGCAGCAATAAATAATTTAGGGGCAGCAACTTTTTAAGTAAAGACAGCTGTCTCCCAAACGAATGTCTGACTGTGCTGTAAAAGTCACTTGACACCATTAAACATTGGGCTGTCAGCAATAATTACAGAACGTGTTCACACTGTTTAAAAAAGCAAAAACTACAGAAAGGAGGAGAAGCGGCATGAAAATTCAAATGTGGAGAAACTAAATAACTACACTTGGAAAAATAAAGTGTTGCTTATGTGACTAGAGAATGTTGTTCCAAAAAACCACAATTTAAAAGCAAATTTTGCCAGTGAGCCTTTCACATAGTAAGTGGGAATGATGAAGAGAAAAACTGCTTGTCCATTTTGCTGTTTGCCCCTTCCTTTTTCTTTCTGGCACTTGAAAGGTAGGCAATCTCCACTGCAGTTTTGTAATGCTGATAGTTTAGTGTACATGAAGTAATGTATTGGGTGTATATAACCTCAGCTGTCTACCTCAGTGTACATATAAGAAATTGCAAGGTACGTCTGCACTGTAGGAGTTAAACAGTCTGAAGTCCATCACTGTAACTCCTAGTCAACAGGAGACACCTTCAATAGAAAAATCACACTTTAGGCAACATATGGCTTTTTACCTATGTAATGTCTTCAAGGGCTCCCAGTCAAAGCAACTGATGAAAAAACTGTGGGCTCTTGGCTGATTTATGGTAGGTGTTTGCTTTCATTGCCAAGTCAGCTTTGAGTTTCTTCATCCTTGTAATACTGCCCTGTCTGTGTGACACTGCATGGATGCAAAAGCATGATTGTAAAACCATGGGCACTTAGAGTTGGCACAGAAGTGGGAGTAGTGCTGCAAATGTGTTCTGTTTAAGTGATTAGATTTAAAACTGCTTCTGGTGTTCCAAAGAGAGGATCCTTTTGATGCTCTACAGCATTCTAGTTCAGATAATAGTAAAAAAAGAAAACACAACCATTTCCAAAGATGTGTGCAAAATGTTATGGAAGGGCTATTCATGTCCCGCAGTTTACTGGCTTAAGTAGAAGCCTTTAGAAACAATTTTTGAACCTTGAATTCTTGTTTTTCTGTCAGCCCTTCATGTAGCCGTTTGGGACTGCCAGCATCTTGCCCAGCATCCTGGTTTTGGCACCTCTTTGTCATGGGCTGACGTGTTCCAGCTGGTTTTTAACACATTCACACGAGCTTCAAGAAGACAACAGATATTCACTTTGGCCACACTGTGCCAGGTGACAGCACCAGGTACCCACTCGTTCTGTACCAAACATGCCTGGAGTAGAGCAGCCGTGCATTGGCAGAACTGATAGTGCAAGCTGTTACAAATGCTTTTGGCATTAAACCCTACATGGGTACCCGCCTATGCCTGCCAGTGCCCTGCAGCCACCCATCATCTCTTGCAAATAGTGTTTAGACTCTCACAGAAGGGCTCTTTGCTTCCCCTATGTGCAGCAGTAGGTATTTGGGAACAAATCTTTCTGTTTGGAGCAGGGTGTCTTGGCTGGGAAATAAAACTGAAAGCTTCATGCAAAAGTGGTAAATCAGTTCCTTAGCCCTTTTACAAAATCAATATATCACACGGTGAGCTGAACAAAACTTGGCAGCTCTGCCTATATCCCCCTTGCACCTGAGAAGCTACTGACTGAAAAATAAGACCCCCTTCATGCTGCCTTTAGCAATATACAGTAGCCATGGACCCCACCAGGATCTGCAGAGGAAGCCTTGCTTGGTAAGTTAGCAGTTGCAAATTTTTTTGCATAGGATGTCCATCTGCAGGAAGGTTTTCTTCAATGTTATTGGAGCTTCATGTAGAAGTAGATTGATCTTGCTGAGCCCCTAGTGACAGAGGTCCCAGAGCCCAGGGTTATGTAGGGTCAGTCTTTCTGGTAGTTCCAGCCACAACAGAGAGGTAAGAGAGGTA
>NW_010428118.1:0-206 GCF_000710305.1 Buceros rhinoceros silvestris | reverse complement strand
AGGGTCAGTCTTTCTGGTAGTCCCAGCCACAACAGAGAGGTAAGAGAGGTAAGTCTGTTATTAATTCTCAAGTATTTAATCTGCTTTCTTTTGTATTAACCATAGGATTAAAAAAAATATTTCACAGGGCAACCTGTGTTTCACAGACACCATCACCATTTTCCCATGCAGAATGGCTGGTTGAAATGTGGAGCTGGAAAAGCACC
>NW_010428117.1:535-767 GCF_000710305.1 Buceros rhinoceros silvestris | reverse complement strand
CCCCCCTTTTTTTCTTTTTAATTTCATTTTGCAAAGGCAACGATCTGCCTTGGAATAATTATCAGTTGCAGACAGCGCTATAAATCCACTCATTTTCTGTTCTGGAAAGCATTTGCAAAGAACTATGGGGAGCAAGAATGGAAATAAAAGGCAGAAAGAAAGATGGCTGTAATTGTAATATCCTGAGATTTGCTGAGCCCCCAAGTCTGGCTATTGGGCAGGTCTCAGGCTC
>NW_010428117.1:0-218 GCF_000710305.1 Buceros rhinoceros silvestris | reverse complement strand
AGGAGGGGGGGGAAAAAAAAAAAAAAGAGAAAAGAAAAGGAGAAAAAAAAAGCCAGCGATATAAAATCTCCCCCAGAGGTAACACCGGTGCCCGTCAAACACTCAAATTCCCCAGGCCACGGCCGCCAAGAACAGTCCCAAAGTTGGAAGGTGATTCCCTCGCTGCCTTAGAGCACGATCGCATCACAACACCACGAGGCGGGAACGGGTGGTCCCTC
>NW_010428116.1:3452-3796 GCF_000710305.1 Buceros rhinoceros silvestris | reverse complement strand
GGTGTGGAAATCCACCATTGCTCAGTGATGCCAATGTTGGTGCGACAGCTCAGAGCCTGCCCAGGGAGCCCAGCCCATACCCCAGAACCCTTCCTCTGGTGCTGCTTGCTCACTGTGTGCCCTGCCCAACCCTCAGCACGATGCTAACCGCACCCCAAGGCTGGGACCCACGCCTCAGCCACAAGCCCCATCCCGAGATGCTGCCAGGGAACAAGAGGAGAAGGAAAAAATGGAGAAAAAAGTTCGGGTGATGTTTTTGATTGCTCAAACCCGAATCACACCTCAGAGGCTCTGAGCTGCCTTTGAAAGCCAGCTGCTCCCGGCTTAGGAAGTTGCCTGGCCCC
>NW_010428116.1:2922-3273 GCF_000710305.1 Buceros rhinoceros silvestris | reverse complement strand
CACACTGGAGCCAGCAGCAACGCCCCTGTGGGCTCAAGCTGGAGGGGGGGACGTAGGGGTGTCCACACACACACACACAAATCCCCACCACACCACGAAGCAGCAGCTGCCTCAGCCGGTCCTGGGTTGTGTCAGGGACAGCGGGAAGGGGCCGGGCTGTGTTTGCTCGCCCACGCTGTGCCTCTTCCCGGCACCACTCTGGCAGCTGGAGGGGCCCAGGGACACCCACCCACCCACCTCGGTCATGGCAGGCACTGGGCAAGGGCTCCAGGTCGGCTTTGGCAGCGTGATAAAATCTGGCTCGGTTGGGGCTGACCATCTCTCACGTGAGCCAGAGGTTCCTGAAACACA
>NW_010428116.1:2510-2738 GCF_000710305.1 Buceros rhinoceros silvestris | reverse complement strand
TCATCAATAAATCGATGGACTTCATCATGAGGGCAGACGTTGGAGGGGGTCTAAGACACTGTTAGATACAGAGATTCTGCATTTAAAGATGTTGTAATTAATTCACTTTGTTAAAAGCCTGAGCCCATTGCACTGTTTTTGCCCTGCCTCAGACCCCCCCTCCCCACCAGCCAGGATTTATTGAACAAATCCCTGCCTCAACCAGTTGTACACCCCATGAGGAGCAAG
>NW_010428116.1:394-2360 GCF_000710305.1 Buceros rhinoceros silvestris | reverse complement strand
AGACTCAAAGCTCTTACAACCCTGCGGGTGAGCAGCCACCACCCAACCATCACCACAGGGATTTATTTGCCCAGTGGAGAAAAGCCACGACCAGGTGCCAGTCGGTGCCCCCGAGCCCTCCAAACACACCTGGAGCCAGCCGAGCGCTTCGCCATGGCCCTGCAAAATTTATTGCATTTTCCGAGCACAAAAGCCTCAGTTGGTGAAACATGGGGTTGGGTCATGGCGCGGGGATTGATTTGGGGTTTTCCCCTCTCCTCCGCTGGAGAAATGCCAGCTGCTGTATTTCCTCCACCTCCTATTGCTTCATGCCTGAGCAAACAGCCCACGTTGACCAAGCACACGGGGGCTGGGGACAGCCAGCTTTGCAGGCGACCGTATATAAGGGATGGAGCTAAGGCACAGCCCATTGAGCAGGAGCCTCTTAGCCTGCCAGGAGATGCTGGCTGCCCTCACCCTCCTCCTGGCGCTGCCGCTCGCCCTTGCCAACGAGCCCCCCAGCTGCGCCCCGCTCGTCCCGGTCACCTTCGACAATGACACCATCCCTGGGGTAAGCCCTGCCCGCACTGGGGCAGCCCTTCTCGCCTTTCCTATCAGCAGTACTAGCCGGTACGACTCCGGGAAGAGATGAGGAACCCAACTGGCAGCTCCGAGCTTATCTCAGTGCCTGGCCATGCTTTCTTTCCTAAAAAACCCAATCATGACGGCTGCACGGGAGCAGGGGGGAGGGAAGAAGCTTTGCAGCTCTGCACCCACAATCTCATGAGTGGCTGCTTTTGGGGAGCTCCTGCTTCCACCTCCCTGCACTAACCAGGCTGGGCAGCACCGTACCCAGCACTTCACCGCTCTAGTTTAACTCCTTCAAGTGATAGGGACTCCAGTCACAAGTATCCATCCACAAAACCCTTCACTGCCTGGACAGTATTTAGTCCCTTGGGGGGTTTGGTGGGGGGGAAGCAACGAGAGTTGGGCAGAGAGCAGGAGGACCATGGCCACAGAAACAAGCAGGGAGCTGTTTCTGCAGGGAGGGGATACAAACAGGAGTCCCTCACCCAGGCCAGATGCTGCCCAGGGCAGTGTCCTACCGGGGGTGCTCGTGGCAGGGCACAGCCTCTGCTTTTACACACTCGGTGCCCATGGATGGGCTCGGCACAGACCACTCAACCGTTCCCTGCTCGCCTCCTCTCTACAGCTCATGGGACACTGGATCTACATCGTGGGTGCCTCCAGGTATCCACCTCACCAGGAGGAGATGAAGGTTGTGAAACCCGCTGTTTTTACCCTCTCACCTGGCAGCCATGAGGACGAGCTCAATGTCACCGAAATCATGAGAGTGTAAGAACCAGAGTTCACCCCCTCACCCGGCCCCCCCATCCCTGGGGGCATTTCCACAGATGCCCCCACAGATCTGGGGCTGGAGAGCCGCTATGCCACGTTGGTTCCAGCGCTGCAGCCCAGCCTGAGCTGTGAACCCCTCGGATTTGAGTGGGGCTGTTTGGGGGGGTATTTGCCCCGTCTGACCTCTCTGCCCCGCAGGAACGAGACATGCGTGACGAAGCACAGCACGATCCTAGCCTTTCGGCACAACTCCTCCCTGATGCACGGTAAAGCACTGGCCGCAGTGCGGGGATGGGATGGGATGGGGTGGGGGTGGGGGGAACTGCAGCCACACCATTCAGCCTTCTGCTTCTGTCCCCTGCACCAGGCAGTTCTACACCTAAAAACACATCTGGAGGTGGGGGCGGGGGGAGAATTTCTTCCACTTCATGCAATGAGTATGGCAGCACTGTGGGACCAGACCAGTCCCTGCCGGGATGAGTCTCTGCGGGTGAAGAGGATGAGCAGCCCCTGCCATGCTGTCAGCGCTGCCCAGGCTGAGCCCTGGCACAGGGCAACCCTCACCAACAGGCTCTCTCTGTGCCCTCCAGTCGATAACAATGTGCCTGCAGTGGCCAAACTGATCCAA
>NW_010428116.1:0-302 GCF_000710305.1 Buceros rhinoceros silvestris | reverse complement strand
CTCCAGTCGATAACAATGTGACTGCCGTGGCCAGACTGATCCAAAGCCACAAGGACCTGCTGATCCTGAGCCATGTCACAGAAAACTTCCCAGCTCTGAGTCTCTCAGGTGAGTGGGTGCTGCCCTGAATCCAACCCACCAACTCCCTCAGGTCTCCTCCACCACAACTCAAACCAGCCACGTAGTTTTATCACCTGAACATCCCACCCTGAATTTTCAAGCACAGGGGGCGCAGCAGGGTGGGGGAGTGACACGAGGTGACATCGCCCTTTCCTCAGGTGTCTCCAAATGAGGGAAGGGAG
>NW_010428115.1:481-1226 GCF_000710305.1 Buceros rhinoceros silvestris | reverse complement strand
CAAATCTGTAACTAAGTCACTATTTGATTGTGACATATTTGACTGGGTCACCCTGTTACTTCAAACTTAGTTAGTGATCCAGTGCCACAACAAAATCTACCCCTTGCTATTAATAAATCTTGGATCACTGCTTAATCACAACCACATAGGCATTTTCTCATGCGACGATACCCACACATAGTAATACAGGATGACTTTAAAGCTTTTGTTGTTTTGTAGATGGAAGCAGGCTAGCATACCATCACCTAATACTTTTTTTTTTCTTTTTAAAATTTTTTGCAAAAACTGACTTATTGGTACAGAGCATAGGGATACTTATGCTGACAGGAGGGTCAAACAGTGCAAGCGTGTGCTAGCTGAAACATTCTAGGTGAAGCTGATAATGAGAGATTTCCCTGAGGAATGACTAATCATATTAATAAAAATTAATACTAAAACTTTATAAACATAGTAGCTGAAAACAGGTGAAGCTTCATCACAGTAGACAATGTGCAGGTTGTCTTCTGTGGCTTTGCTTTTGTATGGCATAATCTGTGCTCTGTCTTCATCCCACATGCTGTGTGCTTCTCCCTCATTTTGTACACACAGAATGTAGCACGGTTCTTGTGTGAGACCGTCATTTTCTTTTTTCCCCTTGTTCTGCCCGTCCTCGTTTCCTCTGTAAAGTTTATGTCTTTCTGCTTATCTCCCTCTCTGGTGCGTTCTCTGTCGCCCACCTTTCCGACTTCTCCACAGTAAAACACTC
>NW_010428115.1:0-436 GCF_000710305.1 Buceros rhinoceros silvestris | reverse complement strand
TGCGTTCCCTGTCGCCCCCCTTCCCGACTTCTCCACAGTAAAACCCTCTTTCTTTCTGCCTGCCTCTGAATAGTACCGTCTCTTTCCACATTCAGATAAAAGTTACCGGCCCGGAGGTGAACTCACTCTCCAAGATTAAACGACTGATTTAAAGCTAATTTATTCAGAAGCAGACAACAAAGGCCAGAAACACGACATCCGGGCAGGAACCCCACCGCAGGTAAGCCGCTCGGTGGAGGCTGGTGATGACGCGGCAAGCGGGCCGCCACGGCGTCCCTGCCCGCAGCAGCTGCTCCAGGGTCGGCAAGGACCTGTCACCGCGGGGGTGTCCGCCCTCCTCTTACGGCTCGGAAAGAGCAAGTTAGCGCCCCTCCCTCCGCGGGAGCTCACTTAAGTCGGTGCGGCCTCCGGCGGCTGTATTACACAGCTGACACCC
>NW_010428114.1:267-1261 GCF_000710305.1 Buceros rhinoceros silvestris | reverse complement strand
CTCAGCCCATCGATCCCTGTCACCTGTTATTTGGGGGAAGAGACCAACACCCACCTTGAAACACAGGGAAAATAATTTAAAAACAATTTCCATTCTCTAACTGCAGCGAACGCTTTTCCCAAAGTGTATTTAAAGCCTCTGTGTGTTCTAGAAGAACTCGCTTTTCCCTTGTACCCAATTAAGCAAATAATCTTGAAACAGTATAATAATTCAAGGGGATTTCATTTTTTTGGCGGAATTTTGTGCATCATGTATTTCATACAGCAAATTACAACTAAAGGCATTGAAAACCTTAATCAAAAAGGCATGAATCATCCTTTACAGGTAAAAACTGAAATCTGAATAGTTTGCATATTCTTCTTTACGGAAATTAGTATTAAAAAATGATTTTACCGTTGGAAAATTCACCGTAAAAACACATCTTCTGGGTCAAAGTCTTAAAACAATTACCTGTCGTCAGTGACGTAACAGAACTGCAAAGGCACAAGACTTCAACACATTATTTAAATCGATGCGGGTTTTTTTTCAAGCACTTTTAAAGAATTTGACGCAATTATTGAAATAACCAACATGATAAGGGGTGCTGAAGCATGTTTGACGCAACACCTTCAATTTTGACACAACATCTTCAATTCCCATGAAGTTCTGCTGCGATCTGCAGATCACCAGCCCCTCCAGATCACCACGGGGGCACAAACACACCGTGCCCGCGTTCCGCCACTTCCTCCCCAGATCCTCCTCTCAACACACAGGACGTGCCCAGTGCGCCGTCCCCGTGGCACTGGCCTCGGGAGATGGATCACAAGGAGCGACCCCGCCGTGCGCCATAACCACAACCGCCTCCTGCAGCGACTCTCCTCAGCTTGCAGCGCGGCTACTCTGTCACCGTCACCTCTGGCAGCACCTGTGGCGTCCGCTTTCAAGTATTATCGGCAAACTGGCCACAATATTTAAGCTCCTCTGTAGAATCGGTAAGAAAACTGACAGGATTGTC
>NW_010428114.1:0-238 GCF_000710305.1 Buceros rhinoceros silvestris | reverse complement strand
TCTCCCTTCTACCCCCATTTCAAGAGCACAGGTGAGAAGCCAGAGGCCCTCTGCCACGCTTCTGCCCCCAGCAGCTGCCACGGGTCAGGAGCAGCTCCCAGAAATGGGGAGACACCCCCCAACCCCTCTGCCCCACATCACAACCCTCTGCCCCACAGCACACCCCTCTGCCCCACACTACAACCCTCCGCCCCGCACCACAGCCCTCTGCCCCACACCAACCCCCTCTGCCCTACAC
>NW_010428113.1:312-18560 GCF_000710305.1 Buceros rhinoceros silvestris | reverse complement strand
GGGCCGGGCGTTGCGTCCTCGGAGCCGCCCGAGCCCCTCCGCGGCACTGCCACCCTCCTTTCAGCCCCACCCCGGTGGGGTGTGGTGTGCGGCCCGAGGTGGTGGGCAGCAGCAGCCGTCGGTCAGCCTGCCCTGGGACAGGTCGTGGGCAGCCCAGGGACCCCGTGAGGCCTCTTGTGACATTGCTGGGTGCCTGGTGAGGGAGGTGATGTTCCTGCAGCAGGCCTCCAGAGCGCGGGGGTCCTGTGAGCAGTACCCCACCGTGAAGAGGAGGGGTCTTGGCGCAGCTCTTGGCCTCGTCCCTGCCCGTGTGTTGCAGAGTCAAGGTCTGAGAAAAAAATTCCCCACTTTTTTTTTTTACCATGTTCATACCTATTTCTGTGCCTGGCTGTTTTCCTGCTCCCACTTACTTGGTGCAGAACATGGCAACCAAAAGCGGGGGAGTCTCTGGACTTAGACACTTCACTGTTTTCTCTCCAGTGCTCATGTTTAGAGTTGAGCAATTTAAAAACTGACTTTACAAAACAGTGATTTTTTTAAGTATGTTCTACTAGTTTGTTCTTGCTTTGCTGTTGTTCTTGTCTTGCTTTCTTATGCCCTTTTATGCATACATTGAAGCAACCAAGTTCTTCCAGCACAAAAGCTCATGAAAAGTGAATTTCAAGAGTGCATCCATAAATATTAAACCCACATTTTAAAGGGGTATGCGCTACACATGACCGAGGTATTTGCATGCTCATCCACCCTGTGATCAGAAACGATTTTTCAAAACTTAAAACAGTTACAACTTAACACTATTGGAATAGCAAACACCAGTTTTTGAATGAACACAGGGAATATTTGTGATGGATACACAGCAATAAAAACGGGGGAAAATGAGGCGAGCCTCTTCAGTGAACGCACTTGAAGACATCAGGACCTGCTCGTGCGTATTCAGCCCGGGGATAAGGAGGGTAAATCCGTTACATGAATTACCTGCCGCAGGTTCTTTGCTTGGTTCCGCTCCTTTGCAGTGCCAGGGCAGGGGGGTGGCTTTAGGCCTGGTGGAGTTGCAAGGGAGATCAGGAGTGAGCAGCAGCGGCTTCTGCGTTTCACAGCCTGCGGGAGGGTGCAGTGCTTGCCCCAGTGATGTCTTAATGATAGGCCTAGGAAGACCCACCAGTTTGGAGAGCGTAAGGTCACAAGGCCTAAGGGCTAAGGACCAGGGTGAGAGCTGCTGAAACTCCCTGTAAGGGAAGAAGGTTGTGAGGAATGGAAAATCCTGCCACAAACTCAAAGCAGACAAAAAAGCAGATCTAGCCAAGTGTGAGCAAGGAGCGTGTGTGTGGGTGTCAGGACCTGTCAAAAACAAAATAGGGAAGCGGATGTAAGAAGCAACAATCCAGTCTATTCTGATCCATTTTTATTTATATACTGCTGACGGAAAGCCCTCCAAATGCTTTCTGCTGCTCAGATAAAAATCCACATCAATGCATTTGTAAAATTTAAGAGAAAGGCAGAAGTGACTGACGCAGCCCCTTCCCATGTCCCCCTCCCAGCCACCCCGAGGAAGAGGAGCCAGCAGGTTTGCAAAGTCCATCAGTACAAGGCAAAAAGAGAGTTAACACACAGAGAGCGAGGGAAGACAGTGGAACAACTTCGACTGGGTGGGCAGAAAGGCCATGGAAGCAGCAGGGACACAGTGAGCCCCACGTGAGATGCAGTAGCAGGGTGGCAGTGGACTGGATGAAGAACCGGGAAGGCCTTGGTGGCAGGGGCGAGGCTGTAAATCGTACTGAACTCCTGTGTGAGCTTGTCATATATCAACCTGTGCAGCCAAGGCTGCATCCAACCCGGCACAAGCAAGGGTGAGGAACAGCACAGAAGGAGTCTGAAGGCAAATCAGGAGAGTGTCTGCTTTGTACCATGCTTAATTCAACTGCAGAGGCACTAGCCTCCAGCTGGCTGCATGTCTCAGCCCACACAATTGGTTGGTGGAGACTGAGCAACACCATTCCTAGCCTGGAATAATGGACACAGTTTCTTCTCTCTCACTTCATACCATTTCACTGCCTCACTTTCAGTGGCCCTGAGGAGAGGAACCTCTTACTTAAGCAGGGGCTGCTCTCAGGGAGCTGACTGGCACCTGTAGCCACCAAGCTCACCCTGCCACTGCCTGGCATTGGCAAGTTCCAGCCCACACAAAGAAAATCACACGCGGTATGTTTCTCCACTAACGAAAGGAGCACCACCTCCCGCTGTTGCCCGGGCGCAGGTGGATTTAGACAGAGGTCCTTCTTCCACTGCGGTCGGTAAGACATGGTTTTCCACAGGGTGCAAAAAGCAATGCCTCGTGGTGTGACAGGTCACGCACCGCAGTGTGGCAGAGGCTTTGCAGTTAGGAAACATGCTAAATGCTGGTTTGGAAAATGCCTTCTGGCTTTTCCCAGGGCCGCTGCCCAAGCCGATACCAATGGGAAACACCAGTTGGGGGTTGCTGCAGAGGGATCCTGTTTATGTGTAATGGCACTGCCACTTTCAGTCACTTTGTTCTCAGTGGCAAGATAGTGACCAACCCCTCCATCCCCATCAGAAGGAACCTCCTTTTTCCCTTGGCCCATTGAATAAATGGAGCCGGATGTTTCCACTGGTTTTCTTCCGGGCTGCGTGGGGGCTTTGCGTGCTCTGCTTTGCTGTCAGTTGCCCACAGAATCCTCACTGTGAGCAACTGGCTGATCCAGAGCAGCTCAGGGCATGTCAGGTTTCCTGTGCTTTTGCACGCCACTCTCTGGCTAACTGTCTAGAGTGCTTATTCTGTCTGTTAGTTTTTCCATCACCACAATATTCAAGCACTTCCACCGGCTCCAGAACTTTTGCATAAAGACATTTTTTCCCCATAGGCTAGACTCGTTGCAATTATCTATACACAAACTGATCACTCATCTGTTGTTATGTCACAGCCACAAATTCATGTGCAAGAGCCAACCCTTTTAGACTCACAGTACATTTTAACTCATTTTCTGTTTTCTGAAGCTGCATTTTCCCACCAGAGAGTGCTTTTTCTCAAGTAAAAAAAAGCACCCAACAAACCCAACCATCAAAACATTCAATTAATTTACTCTTGCTGTGGTATCTTTTACTGAGCAAAGTCACCTTGGGCAAGCAGTTAGAGCCTCGTTGTCCTCACTAGAAAAATGGAAACAATAATATTTTTCCATCTCTGATATCTTTAGGATGGAAAAGGTTGCTAGTTATTATTCATTATAATGTTTTACACCGAAATTTAATAACATAAAACTCAGAACCTGAAGCAAAAATGTAAAAAGCGAAGGTGAGGAGAATACAGAGTGCTGCTGTGGTCGTGTGCTTTGAAGATGCTGGAAATTTCTCGTAGTTTGTGGAACAGCGTTTGTCAAACGTTCAGGCAGAGCTGGCAGAGTTGCTTTTGCACGAGGTCAGCAGAGGGGCCAGAAAACAGATCAGATCTTACTCCAGACATCCCTCTTGTTTTGCAGTTTTTTAGATCTGAGGAATGTTTTGCTATTGCAGTTGGACTTAGGGTTGAGCTCATATAACATGTAGAATTGTTTGGACTTCAGGTTTTGCTTCAGGTGTCACTGTGATGTTTTGCTTGTAGTGTGCCTTAGAAGAACAAGCAGGAACCTCCTTGAACATCTGCCCCTTGTTCTGTGCATGGTGACAATTAGCACCTCCTCTGAGTGCACGCTGATGATTAATATATGCTCACAGGATATTGAAACTAGGCATAACTAAACAATGTTCTGCTATTTGGGAGGCAAAAGTAATATGCAAAGTACATTTTTTTTTTCCACTAGAGGTATAGATGACTGAAGTATAACATTAATATCTGTATTACTTCTGAGGTGTTCTTATTGCAGGGGGGATAAAATTGTAGGGCCACCTGTCCTTCTGCACAAGCTCTCTTCAGACTCGGATTTGTGGGGACTCTCTTCTCACACACTTCCCTCCAAACACGTGGCCTTCCTCTTCCACTAGTAATGGGCCTTTGGGGTAAGATGCAGTGGAGTGGAACAAACTAGAGCCTGAAGTTGTCAGAGGCATCGTATCTCTCCCCCTTTGCCTTCTCTGCCACTCTCGTCAAAGTCCTCTCCTCAGCCCCTTCTGGTTCTACACTTTCTCCCCTATCATCCAGTCATCCTCGTAAGCCCTGGACTCACAGCTGTAAACATCACTCACCATCACATTACTTATTCTTCATGAGTGCCAGAGCCCTTCCGACATCCTGTGCCTGCACTGCCCATCAGACTCTTAAGTTCCCCGAGGCACAATGTGCTGCAGTGTTTCGCATAGTGCTCAGGCTGTGGCTGGTTCTCAGGCAGTGCTGGGGAAAAAAAGCGTGATTACAGATAGTAATGCTACTTCTTCAATGAGTATCAAACGACCTGAGTATTCCTCTCATAGGTTAAAACGGTACCTATCTGTACAGCTGCCGTGAACTGGTGTTTCATCCTGTGTGTCACTGGGAAGGGTTTTAGCTGTGAATTCCAAAATGCCATTCTCAGCATTGCTTCTGCGCAGTTTTGCATACTCACAGTAATTGCCTTTGTTAACTTAAAAAGAAAAAAAATGAAAAAAATTAGCATGTTTATAAAATTAACATGGTACATATGAGGGAAGAAAGGTAACAAAAAAGGGACAAGAGAGTAGAAACTCCCTGGAGCGGAGCACAGGTGAGGACAGTGTTTCATGTACATTCTTTTATTCTGTGGCTCCTTTCCATATCCGCACAGCACCCCCAACGCTGTGAGTCCTGAGCAGGGCTGACCTCGCTGAACACGTGAGATCTGACAAGAGCACCGCGCACAGCAGTATGGCTACAGGCTAATGCTTTTATTTTTGTAACCGTGTATTCCTAAGAGCGTGGTAACAGGAGTTAGGGATCAAATCCATGCTTCTTGCATAACTGAATAGAGTATTCCCGCTAGGCTACCTGGCAAGTGATCAAACAATCCATACCAGGCCTTTAAAAAAAAAATAAAGGAAAAGGAGAAATATTAAGAACAGCCATGGCCGTAAGAGAAAAGCAACACTCATTCTGAGGCGTCCACTTAACCGTGCTCCTAACGGGCACAAATAACTTGTTTAATTTTGAAGTTGACACATCAAATACTTGCAGAATTTGCAGCACTCTCAGACACTCAGCTATTTGCTATGACCCCAGTTACCACTGCGTATTCGCACCAAAACCCAGCTATCCAAACCTTCTCCACTCTGTTTCAGACACGAGCCCCATGGCTGGTCATTCTGCTGCTGCTATAACAAAGTCAGGAGTTGTTGTGAACTGACTAATCCCCCTCTGCCAGCGAGGAGAACATTAACCCAGGGATCCAGGAGCCAGCTACAACTACCTGCTGCCCTGTTAGTAAGCCATCGTGAACGTCATTCTTCCTTTGATTCTGATCACCTCCATTAGGTTCCTTTAGAACAATGCAGGTGATAAATATTAGACTGTGTTTCCCAAAACCCTGAAGTTTAGGGGTTTTTTTGCCATTCTGAGAAGTTCAAATAAATGTCAGTATTCTGATGAATACTCACTGCACTCCCTACCCAGCTTTGGACATGCATTTTTTTGTTTTTTAAATCTTTTGGACTTCCAAGCCCTAAAGGAAGAAAAAAAAAAAAAAAAAAGAAGAGAGAGAAATTTCAAGAACATTTCTTCCTTTTTTTTTAAAAAGTAGCTCTTCTAAAAATTCATATTTTTCAAATCACCTATATTTAAACCAGGAACTTTTAATAGTATTTTATCAATTTCCTACATTAGCTTCAATGTTTTTAAATGTACATTTTAATGCTTCAAGACATAAGTCATTGCTGGATACAAATTAGAGGATTTCTGAATATATCTTTAAAGTTAATAAAAAGAGAAGCATGAAAAGAGATGCAAGACCCTACATTAAAGATTAGAGTTAAATATAACTAGAGAGAAAGATGTTCTATTAAAAGCCTACTGAAAATATTAGCGTGTATTAAGAACCTAGTGACAAATGCTTGTCTAAATAGTGACAGCAGGACACTCAATACGTTTTAGGACAGTCTGTTTCCAAACAGAATAATGAGGAGTGAAAGCAAAAAAAAAAAAAGCTTAAGAAGCTTTCATGAAATAATTCATTTTAATTATCGTCACCATCAGTTAGGACTCAGTCCTGCACCATTTAATTATACTTTTGACATTGCCTCCTAGAAACATTTTTCAGAAAATGAAGTAATATGTGGTAAAGACAAATTTGCATTGAAAACATTCCTTTAATAAAAGCTTGTTCCTGCAGAGTTAGTTTCAAGCTGGAAACTACTTTTCATCTTTTCAAATCTGAAAACTAAATAACGGAAATCAATATTCCCTGGGAATGAGACTCAGCCCTGTGAGAAGCTCATCCAAACTCTTTGCTGTCAATGGCAAGCTCCTATTTTGGGATTTAAGTGGGTGTTCAAATGGCTGGGTTGTGTGAATAATTGATTATTTGATTCAGTTGTTGAACCAAAAAATTAAACTCTGCTTTTTTTCTGAAGTCAACCACAAACCGTTTTCAGTAAGTATTTGGTAAATAATAAAAACTCCATAGGTTTAGGGTGAATTATTTGCTATTTGTTTGTTTGGGACCAACTTTAATTCTGCCCTTTTTTTCCAGGTATATGCAATAAAAGCAAAGGAGTAGATTCACAGACGAGCCTGGGCACCACCTTCAGAGATGTTTCTCCAGTTTCTATTCAACTGGAAATCTAGTGAATACTTGAAATTCTTACCTGAAATATTTTTCTCCGAATGAGCAGTGAAATAGATGTTAATCATTTTCAGTAATGTTATTACTCCTGCATTTCAGTATTTCAAATGCCTTCTATTCCTATTAAGTATTCACATGAAGTTATTTCATTTCAAAGCTTACCATGTCAGGCTATTATAATTCTTCCATGCTGCAGGCCAAATTTCCTGGTGGTCCTTAAAATTATGCCACATTAACTGCCTTGTAATAACTGCATACCAAGGTGCCATGTTAATGTCACAAGATTTTTTTTCTAGAAACATGAATTTATTTTACATCTATATTATAATATTAGGTCCCTACTTAATTCTATTTCTAAGACCTACCTATATAATCTTTCTTTTCATTTAAAAAGCAGTAGGATATACATCTTCCACTTCAGCTTTTAATTCCCACCTCCATTTTAGAAAGGTTGTGTGCAGCAAAGCATCCATTTTAACAATATCTTTGTCATTGTTTCACAATAAAACCAGTGCATTTATTTACTAAATATTTTTAACAGTACTTCTACGTGCTAGCTAAACTGCATAGTTCATTCTTTAAAAAAATAGTAAAGTTAAGCATCAATAAATAACTACTCCAAGTTTTAGTTTCTTCCAGTTCTTGGGAGAAAACGAAGAGCTTAGAACAAGTGGGTTACGTTTGTGCACATCTGTGGCATGTGACATCATTCTGTCATGGTCCATGTGAACATCCTGAGCTGCTGAGCAGGACAGTAGCCGGGTGATGGTGTAGAATTACCCTCTGTTCTCAACACCTTATGACTTCATCTGGGACATCCAAACAATTTGTTTAAAAATAGATTGAAAAGAAGCATTTTGTCATTCCTATAATGTTGTCCTCATGGTTTTAAATAACCCAAATATTCAGTGAGTGCATCTCAAATTCACAAATAATTTTTCATTGAATGTTTATTTTGGCAAATAATTTATGAGAAACAATTCACTACATCCGTTTCAACATGGCCTTCAGTAGTAGGTGAGCACATCCACTAACATCAGCCATTAACCAAGAATTTTCATCAGGAAGGAAGACAGGACCACAGCCAAGCTGCTATCCTCTCAGCTCGGGCTGAGCTTCAATCCACAACGAAAGACATGTTCTCAAATCTATATGGATAACGAACGTCCTTAAATTTCCTGTTGAATGCTGAGAATCAGGATTAAGCCAAGAAATTCCGTAAGTTTGTTCAAGGGGACCTCTCTGTCTATTTTTGTCCACCTATTTTGCTGCCAGGCAGAAGTGCTGAGCTGGATTGCTAAAGACAAGCTGCATCCTGCTCTGAATGGTGAGACAGCACAGGTGTCCTCTGCCTGCAAATCCTGGGGGTACTCCTGCTGTTAAAGTGAGCAGTTGTGGATGTGTCCAAGTACGGTGCAGGAGACTTGCAGACTTGACCTTTCCAGCATGCAGGGAAGTAGGCTACGCACAGAGATGGCCAGCACAGGTAAGTCAAACAGCATTAGGAGCAAGAAGCTGGAAAAGAGCCAAAGAACTCAGGACCTTCACTAAACAACTGTGGTGTATGGGAAAGAATATCTGAAAGGATCCAAATATATAAACATAAAGGAAGAGGAGGAATTTTTTTGGCATACCTCAAAAAATGAGTAAGCAGGATTCATCAGAAAGCAAAGGAAAATACAAACCAGCTACAAGAATATTCCTTAAAATTCAGACTGGCCTGGCAGTCATGGCACTAGCTCCAGTGGGGAATAGGAGCAGAACCTACCTCTCATTGTGCTGACTGGTATTTACAGTTGAGAGCTCCTGTTTTTGTTTTATGCTTTATTCCCTGTAGTCATGCAAACTGTAGCACAATGCTCCACCTTGTCGCTACAAAATACTCCACCTTGTCTCTATCCCTGCAAAGTTCTTTATATTCACCACTACCTCAGAACCACTAGAAAAGCAATGTAGACATCCTGCAGGGTGAAATCTTGGCTGCCGCTAAAATCAATGGGAGTTTTACTCTCTGACTTTGAAAGCAAGAAGGGAACCCTTGCCTTTAGCTCTACACAGCTCAACTTTTACCCTTAAGGAAGGGTTTTAATTTTTCAAGAGCCAGCTGAACAAACAGCCTGCTGGTGACAGCATAGCTGTTTAAGGAGAACAAGTTCCAATCAGGGATACCCACCAGTTCAGCTGAAGCAGCAGCTGATACCGCTGGAAGTGCCAGCAAGGATGAAGAGGGTTAATTAGCATGTTGGGTGGTAAAAATGCCAACAGTTGCCAGAAGAGCTCCACTTGGGCTCCTGTCACAGTAACTCCCTGAGTTTATCTGAACCAGCACTAGCAGCGATGAGGTGGTTTTTTGCTCCTACTTCTCTTTGGAAACCCAGCCAGGACAGGCAGACTGTCACATTATGAGTTCCTCCTTTCCCTCTCTGAATAGAGGCAGCAGGAGCTCGGCCTTGAGTATGCACCATTAACTTCATAGGAAGGAAGGAAATACAAAAAAATTAATGCCAAAACCAATATTGTTTCACTCACATCTGGTATTTTACAGGCCTGATTTGTTCAGTTTGGTATAATACTGTTTATGTCCTGGAATCTATGCTGTGAAACATACAGAATGTACATTACACAAGAATTCCCACTGCTGCTACAACCTCGGCCTCTCCATTTGCAGAAGCTTAGGGCTGCACATCCATCACCTGCATGATGCACCAGTGCCAAGTTTGCATTAGGAAAAAAATGGTTTTATTGAGTTTTTCCTGAAAATTAACTTTGGTTCACTTTTTAAACTGACTGGATTCAATTTGTGACTGACAGAGTCGAGGAATAAATACTCTGCACATTTTTTCATGACATCAAAACTCATGCCATATCAGCAAAGTGTTATCTGCATCTGAAAGCCTGGCAAAAGGAGGTAAATGGTAACTGGAGGCTGATGCTCTGGCTAGACAGATTTTTGTGCTTGGCTTGAACCCACTGATTTCAAAATGAGGCCTCATGCACCTGCTTGCCTGGAGCAGCTTATAGGATTGGGGTCAGAACTGCAGCTAGCAGGGGAAGCCTCCCCCTCAACCCTGCCTCCAGTTTTTTCTTATCATCATCATGCTTATATCATCCTTAGCAGCACTAATGCAGCCTGATCTCTCTAAACTATGTCATACTAGTAGAAGGGGGGAAAAAATGCTTGTCTGCTCTCTCCTTCTTTGTATTCTCCTTTTTTTTTAAAAAAAAAGAATTGTTGGGTATGATGACCTCTGTGAGAGTGCCAGGTATATTTTGGCAGATTCGGCTGCTAATTCATATGTACTGGACTGAGAGACATGATCTACATTTGGGATGTCTCTCTATTAATAATCCCTTTGTTATCTTAATAAATATTTGTGAATTGTTTATCTGACGCGGGTGACATGTTTACTATTACAAATATGTTTGTTGGTCATGATTCACACTGGTCTCTTACTTTGGACTGTTTTCATCTATCTGTAGGCAGTTCATGCTGGTTTATATATTCTGTCACAGTTGGTTGTGTTTTGCCTTTTTGTGCTGATCTCTGTAAAAAAGACATCACATAAGAAATTAAAAAACAATAAGAATGTTTCCAAAATCATCACTCTACCACATCCATCCAGCAGTAATTTAAATGTGTATGAAACAGTACAAACCTGAACAGATGAGAAGCTTTTAAACAAATCATAACTTTAAGACATCAGCAAATGGCCCTGGCTGCTTTAGAACCCAGACCTGAAACTAAGACAGAGTCAATGGAAAGATTGGCATTGTCTTTTGACCAAGCCCTAGGTAGCTGTGTGCTCCTGGCTGGTGACATCTTCAGAGAGAGGACTTTGTTTGCTTATGTGGCCTTGATCCCTTGTTCAGGTATGTGATGGTGTCCTTGTTTCTCAGCAGTGCGTGGAGAGAGTGTTAGGTAAGTACAGCTGGAGCAAAGATCTGATGCTTCCTGCTACAGGATGATGAGAATGCTAAAAATCCAGACAGGTTCAAGGTGAGACCAGAAAAACTGAGAGAAAACTACTGAGTTATTTTTTAAAGCAAGGGTATCACCTCTGGATCAGGAAGTCTGGTTGGAAACATATTTTGGGAAGGTAGCACTTTGTGTTGTTCTCACTGTAATTCTCTTTTTTAGGCATCTGATTTTTGTTATTTATATGCACCTGAAGTCTTATGCAGTGAACTTCAACCTAACTTTCAAGTTTTCAGTCTTCCTTTTGACCATACTCGGCATGTCTTTATAACAAATATTCAGTCATCCTCTTCAGTTTCCTGAGAATCACTTCAGATACCTCCTGCCCTCACACCTTTCTGCCTCTTTCTGCACATTCATTTCTCTTCCACAATTTCCACATCAGTCATACCTGCAGACCAAACATCATCCTTCCCCCAGCGACTAACAGCCTATGCATTCTCAGTCCCCTGCCCTTGTCAATTCTCACCCGTCTCCCTATGTATCATGCTTCCCAATTCACGACAGTCTTCTCTCCCCACCATCCAGCCACTATAACTGCTTCTGGCTTCTAAGCTCTCCCTCCCTCCAGGGACAAGACCATCCACCAAAGGATACTTTGCCAGTACTCACTCCACCCTCCCAAGGTGAGTGCTGCAGAGAGTGCTGCAGAGGGACTGAGTAACTGAACTGTCATCTCTGCATGAGATGGAAAGAAAGAGCGGTGCTACTGTGAGCTTTCGGGAATGTTTTTCTTTCTTCCCCTCTTTAAAAAAAATGAGTGTAGCATTGTTTGAGAAGATTCTTTTGCTCTACTATCTGAAAAGGTCTGCTAAGCTGCTTTTACTTGGGAGATGGTTAAATAAGGTAGCCAGCAAATCAATGGGGATTTCTTCTCTGGCCAAGTTAAACAGTGTAAGGTTTGAACTGCCTGCCTTGTCACTAGATTGGCTTCAGCCATTGCCAAAATCATGAACAGTTCTGAAGAAATTCACAAGACAGAATGTCTTGCACCCAGAGCTTAACCTGATGTTAAGCTAATACATGCAACACAAGAACTAGGTCTGTGATCCGCCACCTATCTCCCGCTCTTTACATCTGGGCCTCACAAAACAGAGAAGCCTTTTGTGTCCTTTGCAAATGGCTGTGTAGGCAGAGGCCCTACTTACTGTAGGGAGTCAGTTGCAGAACTGTGGATGGTGGTAGCTGTCTCAAGCAATTCTGCTGTGTTACTCGAAGAGTTTGGATCAAGTTCTGTTGGTTTTGACTCACAGGATACTTTTTGTCTCTTCGTTTGCTCCTTGAATTGCATTCAGACATCAAAATAAAACATAGAAATATTTTCAGAAGTCAGCATGTCTGAGCACAAGGGATCCTCTCTGTAATCAGATTTGAATGCAAATGTTAACCTGAGGAGAAGCCTGACCCTATAAATAACGAGCAACAGGAGATAGGAACACATCTGAGCAGCAACCTCTTCAGCAAATATTTGGCCTGCCTCTAGATGGACCACACTGTGTATCAGCAAGTCTGAAGGACTACCTCAAAATCCAAAACCCAAAAGACTCAAGTTTTAAAACAACTGCATCATGTAAAGAGTTCAGTCAGTTTAGCTTGCTAAAAATATCATCAGGTGATCTGATCAGTCACCTTCAAGGAGAGAAAAGCTTTAGGACTAAAGAGCTCTTTACCCTAGTGAAGAATGACATAAATACTCAAGGCTGGAAAGTAAAAAGGATAAATTCAAATTGGAAAAATATTCCAACTTGTCAACAATGACAGAGATTAACTGCGGTGACAAAATATCAAGGAATGAGACAAATGTTTTTCCCCTTACTATTTTCACAGTGGTACCAGAGACATTTCTGGAGATAAGTTTAAGAAAAACTCATGTTCTGGGGTCAGTAGCTGCATGAGATTATGTGGTATGTAGCACATCAGGCCAGATGCATTATTGATTTGTCCTGGTCTTAATTTCTCTGAGAAGTCAGCATCTGCTTACCCCTGTTACATAACAAACAAGCCACGCTTTCAAGGTGAAACAGGTCACCACACAGAGTCTGTAATCAGAAAGCGTTGGGGTCAACAGCAGTGCTTCCTTTACATTAAGTAAAAGCACAAGGAGTCCTCTGGCATCTTCAGCCTTAGTCCTGCAGCTAAAAGCCAGGTGGCATGGTCTGCAGTCCTGCCTATGTTCTTTAAACTGAAATCTGCCACAAGGTGAAATCTTGCTCTCCTGTTGGGGCTCTTGAATTGTTAATTCATACTGATACCACAAAAATCAGAAGGAAAGGAAAAATGTCTTGTTCTGTAAATTGAACCTAAAGAGATGAGATGTGGTAAGGACAAATACTTCAGTTTCTTTCAGTGGTTTGGTTTCAGGTTTTTTTTTCTCTTCAGTAGAACACAGCTAAGCTGACATATAAATATTTTAAAACAGCTGCTCATCAGAAAAACATATATTGTAGCCTTAGCTGAAATGTATACTGTTCATGAATGCATTTTGTTTCGTTAACAGTACTTGAACTCTGACACTGCAGGAAAAGCTTCTAGTTGGAGTATGAGTTTAGACTTAACATATGATTATGACTTAATAATGAATCCATTTCTTCACTCTTTTTTTTTTTTCCGTGTATCCTATGCAAGGTCAAATCACAAAAACTTGTCTCATCTGAAAATCCCCATGTAATTCAGTGGGACTGGTCAGATAAGATTTGGAGAATCAAGCTCATATTCAATTTTTTCATTTTACCGCAGTATTTACAAAAGACTGAACAACTGTTCACTCAGACAAAAACCTGACTGACTCTGAAAACGTGTCCGTGTAGCTTTTGCTCTCTAATCAATTAAGCAGTCAAAGCTTAATTTAATGAAAAAGACAGGAAATAATGTAACATTTAGCAACATTAAAAGGGAAAGTACATTCTAAAGAGGGACTTTGATTCCTTTTAATTTGCAGTAAATAATGCAAGGCTGCAATAGGATAGTTCAAATACAGTCAAGACTTTAAGATGTGTTAAAACTACACATCTCAGCTAAGGCAATGATACAGCATTTGTACCTTTTTTCTGATGAGCAGCTGTTTCAAAATATTTATATGTCAGCTTAGCTGTGTTCCACTGAAGAGAAAAAAAAACCTGAAGCCAAAACACTGAAAGAAACTGAAGTATTTGTCCTGACCACATCTCATCTCTTTAGGTTCAATTTACAGAACAAGACATTTTTCCTTTCCTTCTGATTTTTGTGGTATCAGTATGAATTAACAATTCAAGAGCCCCAACAGGAGAGCAAGATTTCACCTTGTGGCAGATTTCAGTTTAAAGAACATAGGCAGGACTGCAGACCATGCCACCTGGCTTTTAGCTGCAGGACTAAGGATGCCTAACGATTAAGAGGACTCCTCCTGCCTTTACTCAGTGCTATCTGAAGCAGAGGAAGCACTGCTGTTGACTCCAACACTTTCTAATTACAGACCCTCGGTGGTGTCCTGTGTGATTGTAGGCAACACACTTTACTTTGTCTTAGCTTCTTGTTATCCATCTGTTTAACAGGTGTAAGCGGATAGTGACTTGGCTCGGGCTCAGGATGGTGAAACATCTCTCACTGATCTGAATAGTTTTGGATGACGTCTCAAGTGAAAGAAGCCTGAGTGAAAGAAGCATTCAGGAGATGAGATTTTTTTCCCCAGCCATGAATTATGCATGAGTACATGGTGATTGTCTTGATTCTATCCCCTATTTTGAAATTATTCATCTAATTCCTGCAGAATTTTCTTGGTCTGTGGGCTGTTTGTAAGCAGTTCTAAGAATCTCTAAGTAAGCCTCTGCTAACTTCCAGGTGGGGCTGAAGAAGCCCCGTCTTCCCCCAGAAATCAGAATGGAAGGTGGCAACTCAAGACCATGATTCTTGCGTCTCTTCCCTCCTGTCTTTAATTCTGTTTTTTTAACATGATTTGTGCTAAGTTTCCTTGTGCATACTTCTGAAGAGCTGGATGGGAATGGATCTGGTAGGAAACACTGGCTGTGGGGATTTCACTTGCGATTCTACCATAGTTTTGAGAGCCAGGAAGAAGGGGAGAAAATGTTAGGTTAATTCAGGTGGGTTGGCCAACATAAAATCTGCCTTTCCTTGAGTACTAAGGACTTGACCTTGAACAGCAATAATCTTTGTTGTATTCAGGTGTGCTTGCACACAATTCTCCTGAAAGAAAGACAATAGAAATACATGCCTTATAGGAGTATTAAAAAACCTTACCATAAGCTCATAAGCTTATGATAATAAGCCCATAAAATCATAGCTGGGAACCTAAGCTATATGCCCTGCATCTCAAACTGGGAGCACTTTGGATAGTGAATTACCAGGAAAAAGTTCTTACCTTGCAAGACGTGGGCATGGAAGGTGAAGGAGAACAGGGTCAAATGCAAGAAACAGGAAGAAGACTGCCTGGATTTGCTGTGAGGAGCCTCTGTCCAGGATAAGGAGATGGAGTGTAACTGAGAGGAAGGAAATGCCTTGAACAAAATTTCAAATGGAAAAACATGGGAAGTCTCTACCTGTCAAAGGGCTGGGGTGATTTGCTCGCATCAAGTTTCAGTGAGCTGTTGCAAATTAAAGTGGGATTAGGACCTCTCAGAAAATCTTATAATGATACTACGCAGTGAAAATTTTTCTAGAGATGAAACACCTGAAGATGTTGCTGCCTTGCCTATTGTGTATGCTTATTAGTATACCCTTATTTATGGATTCACTTTCCTCTGACTGAATTAAATAGCTAAATAAATATAAAATTAAATCATGTAGTATTAGACCTTTCCATTAAATCCTGGGGCTTTGCTCATTTGCATTTTTTTTGTTTTTATAATGCATGCTTATTTTAATTACTATTGCTGCACTTTGTTTGTAATTGTCTGTGCAATACACAAGCACCTTGCTAAGTGGATAAGGGAAGCACTTTATTCCATAATAACATAATTAATCCATTATTATTCATTATTATTTTTTCTGGAATGGACTGAAAAGAATCAGGACTTTGAAAAATACAATACCAACAAATTATCTGTGGCAAAAAGAATTTAAACAGAATTCATATTTTCCCTGTCTTCACCATTGTTTCCCTCTAGATATTATCTCTCCTAAAGAGAGAAGCAGCAGCATTTAATGACCCGAAGATTAGGCTAAATGCCAAAGATGTTTGAAATCAGGGATCTGTTCCCTCGGCTTCCTGCATGGACTTGGAGAAGTCACTTAACCATTCTGTTTCCTTATTTCACTATTTCTGATGTCTACAATCCTACCATTCACCTTCTTCAGAACAGTAAAGCTTACTTCGCTAGTGTGCAGAGCTTTGCCAGTGATGTATGCTAAGAATTGTGGCAGCATAATCAAAGGGACACAGTGATGGCTGCATAAAAGAGGAGGTGTTTCCTAGCTATGCAGGATTCTTGCTTACCAAGCAAAATAAGACATTCCCTTTCTTCTCATATCCTTGCAGATTCCTCCTGAATGAACACCCAGTCTTCATTGAATTATCTTATTACGGAGGATTATGCAACTCTGTTTCCTCTTGAAGATTTGTAAGGAGATGCCTGCATAGGCTTTCATGTTAGGCACAGAAGCATTCTGCTGCATTTTCCTTTGGCACACGCTCTCTGTAGAAATCTGGAAGGTCAGGGCCGGTCTTGCCATTTCTGTCCACCAGTCACCACTCCCGCACAGAAAACAGGTTTCTTTCTGATTCTCCTAGCCTGTTTACCTTTCCAATCCATGGCTGTAGGTCTCTGTTCAATTTATGGCAAAGATTTATTAGTAGCAACTAGGTTGGTCAAGCAAATTCAAGGTGCAGAAACAGTGAATAAAAACATTGGATCCACTCCCTGCAGTGGAAGTCACATCTTCTGATAGACTCTGAAGCACCATGACACAAAATGTCCAAGCTGTTTTGCCCCATCCCCAATTATCCAAACCAGGAAGATTTTTTCTTTTTAGTTAGTATTCCCTTAAGAATACATCCCATGACCTGGCTGACTACATCTGGATAGGCCAGTACAATATCTATGACCCTTATTTCTTCAACGCTTTTATCCAGCTGAGCTGCAAAGAAACATGATGTCCACTGCAAAAGACAGAACCCTGCACAGGGTTTGCCTTGAGAGTTAAACACTTCCTCAGTTCTGCAAGATAAACATTCTCTGCCTAAAGTCTCTCCTAACAAGTACAAGGAGATAGATGTGCACACACATGTACCTATGTGAGCATACCCACAGCCATCCCTGTTTGTTTCCCAGAATGTATTAATGCCAAAAGCACGTTATTTCCATTGGTCTCCAGGACGCTGTTCCTCTGAGGCAAGACTGAAAGGAGACAGCATACCAGCACCATTTCCCGAACAGTCACTTCCACTCTTCCCCAAATATAGCTTAGGTGCTTTCACCTCGCCTGTCTTTCTGTGTGTGCCTTTTTTCACACTCCCCTACACAATGCCAGTTCAGCTCAGCCAATCCCCAGTCACAAAAGATTAATGACACACTAAGCAATGAGATGGCACAAGGTCTACCCTAAAACTTCCCAATAAAATCCTAAGTGTGGGGAATTTGAAGGTTCTTACTCCTTAGAGTTCATTCCGGGGTCTTCCCTCAAGACAAAGGGGACAAACGGCAATGTTTCAGGATCCCCCAATCTCCAAGTACTTGCAAAAGAACTGTGAATAGCAGTTCTTTTTTAGGAGGAGCCTGTGAACACCTTCTAATCCTGGTGATCCTGTTTGCATCAGTTTACATTCCCAGGGCTATCTGTGAACAGAAAAGGCTGGAAATACACCTTTCAGCTCATCTGAAACCCAGATTCTCCTTTACATTGCTCACTTCTTCACTTCAGGTAATCCTTGCTACCGTGCAGATTTTGCTGATCTGGAAGTGCAAAACAAGAGTAATTCTACACTCAAAATCACCTACAGTCGGTTTTTGTTCTGTGGCCTTACATCTTTTGTACATTTAGTCACATCTACTGACACGTTTGCCTAAAAGCAGGTCTGACAGCTCATTACACCTCCTGGATCTTCAGCACCCTCAGTGACTGGAAAGGATACCGCTTTTTTTACCCTTTACGGAAATAATCGAAATTGTTCATGGCTCTACACAGGAGCTCCTGAAGGTCAGTTCGTTACCCTTAGCCAGGTTACTTATTGATGAATATAATAGGAAGCACACAGCTTGTGAACCTTTACGGCTGTGGATGAGAAAGGGCAAGGGAAGGTGTTTCTTGAGCAATGATGAAAACCTGCACGGAGGCCACCAGCAAAGGCCCTGCCTGTCACTTCTCTGGCATGACACCCACAGCCCTCGCACTGCCCAGCAAAACTCCACAGTAAGTTACAGTTTTGTTCCTAAGAACCTAAAGGACACCGAAGATTCAAACCAGTGGCAAACTGGCAAGGAAGCAGCAGATTCCTCTAACACCCACTTTCGTCGTTAACTCCTTCCCTCGGGTTCAGATTTAGCCCTGCCTTCTGCATGCCAACAAAGTAAGAGAAAAACAGCACCATTACCAACAGGGCA
>NW_010428113.1:0-203 GCF_000710305.1 Buceros rhinoceros silvestris | reverse complement strand
ACCCCCGTCCCAAACGGGCCACCCAACCCAGCCACCATTACTGGAGTCACTTTGGGGAAAAAAATAAAAATCACGAAGTCACCCCGGGAAAAAACAGAATAGCAACGCCAGGCAGTGCCATTGCGGGCGGAGGGGGAGCAAGAGCGGTGCTCCCCGGGGCTCCGCAGAGGGGCACGGCGGATCCCCGCAGGCTCTGCCCGCCC
>NW_010428112.1:1724-4945 GCF_000710305.1 Buceros rhinoceros silvestris | reverse complement strand
CTACGTCACCGGTAAGACACAAAAGCAGCAGTGCTGCGATTGCTGCTGAGTGCACGTGGGTTCTAGCAGCGGCACTTGGCTTCTCTCGGGGCGGTGGAGGGTGCGGAACCCTGCTGGGCTCCGTCCGGCTGAAGACGGGCATAGGGACTCCTGGTGCTGGATTTAGCAGCTGGCCTCAGTCCGGGAGGTGTTTTGTCATGACTAACATTCCCGAGCACGCGGGCAGAAGTCACAGGTCCTGCATTGGTGGGATTTTCTTGTTCTGCGGGACAAGAGTGCCTTGAGGGTGTTGGATTTCTGGCTGCGGAGAAGGTGACTGGGCTCAGAGCCCCATGAATCACAAGCCAGGCGTGTGCTCGAGGCAGAGGCGAGTCAGAAAGCCCCCGGTTCCCGAGCCAGTGCCCGTGAGTCACGGTGCCTTCCCCAGCACAATTCCTGCCTCCGTGCAGCCCGCTGGGGCGGGAATTACATGTGTCAGGGTGACACGGGTGTGTAAACGTGGCTGTAAAACTGAAAGGCTGCCACACAGTCGCCCTCGCGTCCCCTGGGAGCTTTCGGAGAATCCCAGGTGGGTCTGGGGGTGCAAAATGGGCGGGTATTTGGAAGGATGGGGGTAGTCAAACCTGGGAGACTTGTTTAGAGTTGTGACTGGGTGCAGACGAGGAACAGCATGAGCGAAATCCTTCGTGGCCTGTGGGGGCAGAGGCGGTGCAGAACGTCTGTTCGAGTCTTTGCAGCGCACGCTGCTGTGGTCCCAGCACAGAAACATTTCCATAGCGCAGGAGGAGTTGGGGTGGTGGGTCTTGGGAAGGTGTAGCTGGAGGACGTGATGGAGATCCCAGTCCTGAGGCAAGCCCCCTCCTCTGGCGCCTCATAGTCCTTCCCTTTGGGAACGCTCTGCTGAAACGTGGTGTGCTGTGCCACAGGCGGGTCGGACGGGTCGAGGCTCTACGACTGCGTCTGGAGGTACAACTCCAGCGTGAACGAGTGGACGGAGGTGTCCCCCATGCTGAAAGCCAGGGAGTACCACAGCTCAGCGGTGCTGGATGGGCTGCTCTACGTCATCGCCTCTGACAGCACCGAGCGCTACGACCACTCTCTGGACAGCTGGGAGGCCCTGCAGCCCATGCTGTACCCCATGGACAACTGCTCCACCACCTCCTGCCGCGGCAAGCTCTTTGCCATCGGCTCCCTGGCCGGCAAGGAGTCCATGGTCATGCAGTGCTACGACCCCGACAGTGACCTCTGGTCCCTGGTGAACTGCGGCCACCTGCCTCCTTGGTCCTTCGCCCCAAAGACCGTCACGCTCAACGGCCTCATGTACTTCATCAGGTGAGTGCAGGAGCCATAACCGCCCTCCCCGCAGCCCCTCGGAGCGAGCCCCAGCCTTCCCCGGGAAGGCAGCAGGGTTCTGCGGGCAGTCGTAGGAAAGCGTTGGGTTGGGAAAGTGTGGCAGAGCTTCCCCGGATGGTGCCAGGGGTCTGAAAACCGCCACACCTCTGTCCTTTACTCCTGTGGTAGCTGCTTCAAGGACTGTGCAGCGGTCTGCCGCCGAACCCGCAGGCTGGGAGCAGCCAGGCGTAAATATTTTTCCGCCCCCCCTCTGTCCTTTGCTCCTGGGGTAGCTGCTTCAAGGACTGTGCAGCGGTCTGCCGCCGAACCCGCAGGCTGGGAGCAGCCAGGTGTAAATATGGCTGCGGTCAGCAGCGCTGCTTGGAAAGAGCCTTCTCGGTTTTCTTGGCTCCTGGTCCCGCCCCCCTCGTTGCTATAAATAAGCCAGTAAGCTCCCAGAAACCGTTAAACCGTCGCGAGGAGAGAACATCCCCGTCTCGGCAGAGATAAGAGGAGTGACGGAGAGGTGATTGGTCACTATTTTTAAGCGTCCTTCCCAACTGGGAGTTAACGACCCCTCTGAAGTGTCCTGGTGGTGCAGACGCCTCCGTTACCCTTTCCATTAAAAATAAACCGAAGGGCAGCCCGAGGCGCTCCTCCGCAGAGCAGGCGGGCTCCTGTGCCGGACCCCAGGCACGTCTCTTCCCTGCAGCTCCCTCAGCTTTGGGTGAAGCAGCAGCTTCGACTCGGGACCTTTTGTTTGATCCGTTTGGGCCCAGCCCAGCGTCTTGCTCTGGGCAGCAGTTTGCAGAGCGAGTCACCAGCTTTTCAGGAGGTCGTGGCAGGGGGTTCTCGCTGCTGGGCTGCGTGGCACAAGCCGGGTCTACAGGCTTTCCTTTCTCTGACCCATTTTAAAGTACCGGTGATTGACACTGCGGGATTTCTGGTCGCTTCTGATCAGGAGTTCACAAGGAGATTATCGGGGTCAGGTTTTTCTCCCCCTGTTAGTTTTAACAGCTCAGACTAAAGCTTCTGATGGTCCCCGCTGGCGGGACTGGTGTTGTAACTACAGAGCAGCAGCGAGGCCATGTCCTCCTTAGAGCTGAAGCCGAGACGGGAGGGGAGGTGCTGGCCCGGAACTGTGTGGCAGGAGCTGTGTCCCCAGTGTCCCCTCCAGCTCATCGGGGTTTTCAGCCTGTTTTGTGCAGGTGGACGTTGGTCCATCCCGGGGACACCAGTAAGTCTCGTTGAGGACACTGGTGTGCAGTGTGCGGGTGCCTCGGTTAGGCTCTGAGAGCGTGGTGGCGCGTGTCCCCGCTCCCCACGGGCCCAGCAGGCGGGTCTCCCACGCGCCTGGAAGTTGCAGTTGCTGAACAGACCCCGCTGCTGTGGGTGAGTTTGTCGTGCATTGTCGCTCCCTTCCCTGCTCAGGCTCGTGTCACCAATCGCCAGTGACACCCTGTCACCCACCCGCGTATGGCCGTGCACGATGTCACAGTAGATACAGAGGCAGCGAGCTGTTCATGCAGCCTCTGACTCCCTCTGTAACGGGACTGTCTTGGAGCAGCTGCTGGGCCTTCTCCTGACCTCGGCCTCCTCGCATTCCCATGTCCCTCAGCTGTCACTGTCGCCTCCCACCTCACGAGGAAGGGCAGATGGGAGAGGTCTGGGAGGACTGGGCTGCCCCGTCAGCTCTTCCCTTGGTCCCCGGCCCCTCTAAATCTGCCATTGGCAAAAAGTCCCGCAGCAGGGGTGCTGTTTCTTTGGGTGCACGGAGGCTTAAGCCTCTAGAGCAGCAGGGAATCTCCTGCAGTCCCTGAAGCACTTGGCACCACAGCCAGAGCGGCCTGAGGAACCTGGACCCGCAGGACGCGGGTCTCTGCCACAGC
>NW_010428112.1:807-1517 GCF_000710305.1 Buceros rhinoceros silvestris | reverse complement strand
CCCCCACCGCCAGACCCCGTGTTCTGGGCGGGGGGACTGGAGCCGACGTGCTCATGGCGGCATTGCAGGCTGTTGACCTGGGGCTGCGCGAGGTGGGAGGTTTTCAGAGGGCTGAAGGGTAATGGCGTGTTGTTTCCCGCAGAGACGACTCGGCTGAAGTGGATGTTTACAACCCAGCGAAGAACGAATGGGATAAAATCCCGGCCATGCTTCAGGTAGGAGCTCTCGCCCCACGGGATGCTGCCCGCGGTGGAAATGGGCTTTATCCTGGTTGGGAGCAGGGGTGCGCCGGGGGTTACAGCCCCTCGCACGTGGAGCGTGTGTAAGCGATTCGCAGTCACCCGGAAGAGCAAGTCGTGGGCGCTGGCTGTGTAGCCGGGCGTTCAGCCCAGCGTGTGAGAGCCAGGCGACGCGCGAGGGCTCTGCCTGCTCCTGGCGTCCGGGCAGCGCCGGAAATGGGCTTTATCCTGGTTGGGAGCAGGGGTGCGCCGGGGGTTACAGCCCCTCGCACGTGGAGCGTGTGTAAGCGATTCGCAGTCACCCGGAAGAGCAAGTCGTGGGCGCTGGCTGTGTAGCCGGGCGTTCAGCCCAGCGTGTGAGAGCCAGGCGACGCGCGAGGGCTCTGCCTGCTCCTGGCGTCCGGGCAGCGCCGGTTCCGGGCCAGAGCTGGCGGGTGCTGAGCCCTGGCCACGCCGCCAGCTGCAGGGAAG
>NW_010428112.1:0-666 GCF_000710305.1 Buceros rhinoceros silvestris | reverse complement strand
ACCGTCATCGACTGCCCGATTTGCAAACCCCACTTTCTAACCATCCCCTGTGTTATTTTACCGGGCAGGTCCACGTTGGGGGGAGCGTGGCCGTGCTGGGCGGGAAGCTCTACGTCTCCGGTGGCTACGACAACACGTTTGAGCTCTCGGACGTCCTGGAGGCCTACGACCCTGAGACGCGAGCGTGGAGCGTGGTGGGCCGACTCCCCGAGCCCATCTTCTGGCACGGCAGCGTCAGCATATTCCGCCAGTTCATGCCGGAGACCACGCAGGAGGATGACAGCATCACGCTGGACAAGACCATCAGCTTGAACAGGCAGAACCTTCACGACCAGAACCTTAACGAGCTTCGTTAAGCGGGGAAGGCGCTGCCCCTGCTCGAGGTGGGCTCGTCACCCAGAACCAGTGTTGCTTTGAGCGAAGGCAGAGGCAAACCGCTGCTTGGAAACAAAACCGTTCTGATCACGGAGGGTGAAAACTCTGAACGCTGGAGGTGCTGCTGCGGAACCGCAGCCGGCGAGGCCTCCGCTGCCGCCTCCCTTGGCCCTTCTCCAGAGCGGGAGAAGGCTCCGTGCTGCCCAGAGAGGACTCTGGGGACAGCCATCGCGTTGAAGCTCACCGCAGCATCGCAGCTCACAGCTCTCGGACAGACGCCTTTCACTGGTG
>NW_010428111.1:21733-24879 GCF_000710305.1 Buceros rhinoceros silvestris | reverse complement strand
CAAGGGAAGTTTTGGCTAACCCAGGACAACCACGCAGCACATGAAATTGAGTTGAAGCTGCCACCACCAGCTGGCCGGTGGGAAGGATGAGACATGAAAATTCACCTGGCATCTGAAAAATTGGCATCCAAAATTACTGATGAAAGAGTTTCCACTCAAAGCCCATTATTGTAGGGTTAAAGAATATAAAGTTCAATTTCTGTCACACATTTAAGCACATAAGCATGTGCTATTGCTGTAATCTCACCTTAATTTAAAAGCCAAATTTGTGGAAGTGCTGCCTCAAAAACACTTTACTGCAAGAATCCCAGTGACCAACAAGGAAATGGGAGGAATGGCCTGGGAACCCCATCAAAAGCTGGGTGTCAGGTACGTCCCTCTCAAAGCAGGCTCTTCAGAAAGCAGCCAGCCACCTTCCAGCTCCCATCACCAAATTGGAGCAATCATCCTTGTCCGTTTGCATTTAACTGGGTCTATTTTGCAATGGGTTTCCAGACCCTGCTCCAGAAGGACCAAAACCTTTCCTCGGCATAGGATGTTCACAGGCACAAAGAGCAGTCAAGGCCAAATTTTTTAAAAAGCTTTGAGATTTGGGACAGCAGAAATAAAGATTCCTTGGGAATTCTGTATCATACCACCATAAGTGATAAAACAGAGAAGAGCTAATGGACAGAGAGCCCTCCGCTCTGCTACAGGCGCCTCCCTCCCACGTGCACGGGAGATCCTCCTCTATTTCAAGCCAGCACCAAAAGAGCTCTTTATTCTAGGTGAGAAAATACACATCAATTTAATATAATAGATATTAAGAGTTAGAATTTGCAGGCAGATTTTCCTTTTTCTGCTTGTCATTTTACTTCCTGAAAAAATAACACTTGTCTGTCTTAGGTACATATCCCTGAATGACATTTCTCTGCTAACGTTGGGAACCTCACATGGGGAAGCCCACACGTGAGGGTGGACCTGGAGTTCCAAGATTGCCTTCCCCAGCTGAATTCATTCAGTACAACTTTGCTGAAATGCCCACAGAGCCGTGCTAAAAGCAGGCTCGGGGCGCTCCTGGTCTGCTCAGTATTGACCATTTCCATGATGTACAAAAGGCTTTGAAATTCAGCTTGCAAGGACCAAAGAGCTGCTGCTGGCCTGTGAAGGTGGGGTGAGAGCTTTGTGAAGCAGATCCCCATCAACTCTTGAGCCCATCATGCTCCCTAAAGGTCATCGGTGTGGACTAAATGCTCTGGTACAGCCGTATCCCCAGGGATGTGGTCACCTGTAAAGCAAACAGGGTTCACTGAGAATCCAAGTAAACCCTGATGAGAAAAATAGAGGTGAAGATATTATCAGCTGAAAGGAAATTCCCAGTGTGCCACTCCTCAGGGAAAGACAAAGTACCAGAGAGATACCACAGAGCCCAGGACAAATCCATGAAATCCCAAACACAGCTGGTGGCTGCCCAGGGACAATCTCTGATTGTTTACGTTCATATATTTCGCTAAAGGAGAATCTTTGCTGAGGAGCCTCAAAATAAGACAGTCCACCAAGCCTCTATTTCAAGCCCCTGCTTCGGAGACAGTCTGTGCGTTAACAAAGAGAGACTTGCAGCCCTTTTCCAATCAAAGGTAGCACCATCTCCAGAAACCTCTGACCCAGGCCCTCCCTGCACTGCCTAAACTCATCTTAAATTCCATGGAGTGACAATAACACTCTGGTGATGCAGTACCAGCCTAAGAACCCTTACATCGCCCTTCTCCTAAAAACCACATGGCTGGGAACAGGACACCTCAATTCCCTTGAATTTTTGGATTTGCAGCTGTGGAAAGGCAAATGAAACCTCAGTTATGGTGGTGTTTCCCTATTTGTAGGATCCCTGTGACCACAGACCTTGGTCCTTAGTTATCACTGGCTGCTGGTGTGCCCATGAGCTGGTGTTCTCCTGGCTTTGCCCGGCATTCTTCTCTCCAAAAACTGTAGAACCAGTCAAGGCTGAAGTTCAGCCTATGACAGCAAGTTCTCACACTGTGACCTGGGTCACTGTTGAGCCTATTGCATTAGAACTGAAATAAAAAGGGAAAAAAACAGAGATTAATCTGAAATAAAAGCATAACTAAATGGTGTGTGGAAACTAAATTGCCATATCACAGCTTAGTGCCCAGCCCGGATCTGGATATTATCAGCACTTATGATACAACAAGCCATTGACTCATCAGTGGCATGACAGTTAACTGCTCTGCTGACAAGCATAAATCTATTCCACCACTATTTTGTATTATTAATTAGCAGAGGGGGGAGCTGCATTTGTAGCACATACAAGCGGCTCATCTACTGCCTAATGTGAAAGGTTTTATTTGGCTTGAAAAATCATCTATTTAAATTGTGCATCAAGGTCATAACACACGGGCAGTTTCATCCACCGTGGCGTTTTGATGGTGGCTGTGCAAGTTGTGAGCTTATACGCCGTATCATTATTTCCCGCACATCAGCCAGAGAAGCAAATAAACTTTTGATTCATAATGGGAACACAATGGAAGCAAGCTGAAAGTCTGCCCTGAACAGCTCTAATTAAACATATTAGGAGTTAAGGTACAAGCTCACAGAGGGATAGCAACATAAATCCACTCACTCTCTGCAGCAGTATTTATCACTATTCCCCAATATTGCTACCCGTGTATGTATTTGATCAATATTCCTCATGGCCTCCTCTTTGCCCGGTCTGCGCAATATGCTAAATTAGCTTTTTCTATTACCTTATCGAAGGTGTGTTTGAAATTGAACATCACTGTAATTTAGCTGAAATTACAGGCAGACCAGGTCTATCTTGATCAGTTTGCAACCCCCTCTGCATTAATCATATTAAAGACATTGCAGATGAAGAAATCAGCAATGCAGGCAGAAAACTGGCTGTCTTGGAGAAAGTCCTCACATGCTCCTGACCCTGAGGACGCAGGGATGCCTGTCTGCCGCTGCAGGTGGCTGTGGGCCATGCTAGCGCCTCACCCAGCACGCCTGTCCCCTTCTTCAGTCTCCTACCACCCAGCAGCGTTTCACCATCACCACCACCATTCATCATCACCAAAGCGTCTCCCAGAGGCTAAAGGCTGGTCGCAGTCACACCCACATCGGATGTACCAGCCTGAAGAGAACACACCACT
>NW_010428111.1:1754-21644 GCF_000710305.1 Buceros rhinoceros silvestris | reverse complement strand
CTCTTTCCCCTAGATCAGGCAGAAATTAATTTTTCCAGGTATCTGTCCATGGCTGAAGATACATGGCGTTGTGCAGACAGCTCCGGCCGTGCAGCAGGACCGGCCGTGCAGCAGGACCGGCTAGCTCACACTCTGCACACTGACAGCCCCAACAGCAGAGCAGTGGGTGGCTGGAAGAGACAACGGCAGGAGATGCCATGCATCCAGCTGAACTCAAGCAGCATCTACCCTCGAAGGATGTGGTAGACAAATGCCCAAACGCCCTTACTGACTCTGACGGGTGTTTGGCTCCTGGCTCTATTCTTTGCTAAGAACAGGAGCTCCTGTCGTTTTCTTCTCCAGCACCTCCACCCTTTGCTGCCCACCTCCTGCTTGGCCCCAGACATTCATTGTCTGGTAGCAATTTCTCCTTTTTTTTTCAGTGACTTCTTTTTGCTCAGGATCTTTCTTTCTGATTTTGACAATCTTTAAATTATGTCCTTAAAATAAACCTCACAATCAGCAATATATAAATTATAATTTCCTTCTCCACATGCTTCAACTATTATCTTAATCAAGCAATCGTCACTTCACATATAGCCCCTCATTATCCAAGTCGTGCCCTGTTTGTATTATATCATGCTCACCTGATGGCATACCAAACCATCTGGCAAATTCTCAGCGCTAACATGGTGCTGTTCTTTGGTGCTGCCAGAACTGCTTTCTGTGCAGAGCAATGGCCATTAGGTGATCTCCAGGTGATGAGCTGGTTTTCTTTACCAGTCTACCACATTATGTGACTTTCTAAACAAGACCTAGAAGATGAAAAGGATCTCTCTGCTAAATACCCAGTGACCTACAGTACTGCTTTAAAAGAAAACTCTCTAGAATCAAAAGGTCTTTGCTGGGAACGCTTGCTCAAGTGAAGCTGGCAACATTTGGACTATTGTTGGAGACTTCTTTTGAAGTGTAAATTATCCGTGGGATGGCCGTGCTTTTGCCTGGGAAGTGCTCCTTCAGTATAGCAGGACCCTGAGCCGCAGAAAACCTGACTGACACTACACAGACTTCTGCTTCTGCAATCCCATCCGACCACTCTGCCAGCAGTGGAGCAGGTGATACTTTTCCAGACAACTACTGCCCAGAAGGAGCATTTCCAACGTGGAAACATCCCATTTGTATGCTCGGAGCCAGCCCATCCGCTTGCCCAGCACCCGGCCTCCCTCTATGCATTATTAACGAGCAACATCAGTCTCCAGTTTTCAGTCGGCTAATTTGTTCCCACAATCATGATTCCAAATACCACATGAATAATTCAGCACGTTATTTTAACTGTAGTTAGATAAGCCCGTTAGCCATCATAAATTTAAATAAATTATCCTATTCTCACACATGGAGGTGTAAAGGCAGAGCACCTTGTCAGGTGAGACATACCTCTCTGCATCTTGGGTAACACACATGGTACCTGGTGACTCAAATGCGCATAGAAGTGTGCCCTAAAGAGCCCCTCTCCGTTCTGCAGCAGGGAAAGGGGGAGCCAGCCCCACCACCAGCCCTGCTGCTGTGCCAGGGGCCGTCTGGGTCACCACAAAGACCTCAGCCACATGCAGCTCTGAGATTTCAGTGTCACAAATGTCTCGAGCTGAATGATGAACATACCCTAAAGATGGAGAGGCTTGGCTTGGTCCTACCCCTTAGGAGATATCAGGCTTTGCTCACACACCTGATTTCTTTTGTAGAAGCCTAACACCTTCTCCCCTCCACTCCTTTGAAAGAGCAAATTTACAGTAACTCAAGACTTACATCTCCTGAATATCTCTGTGTATCCTCCCTTAGGCTTCTCATCGCAGGATTCCATTTGCTGCTTTGAAATTCTTTGTTCTCCCATATCTTTGAGAAATGACAAGGTGTGCAGCTGCCAGCACCCCGGGGCTACGAGAAGAGAGGTACGGCCAGGCAGTCTTCTGTCACTGTCACTGCTTGCTGTGATCACGGGAACTCGCCTTGCTCTAGGGAAGAGGAAGAGCTCCACATGACCCCAAATTTCTTCATTCCTATGAGGGTCAGCCTGTCCCAGCAGAAACCAACAGAAGAGATTGAGATATTGAAAAAAACCCCAAAACCCAGCTCACATGAAGAAACTGTTAGAAGCACCAATTTTCATAAAAGAAACCTCGGCGGTAGGTGACACTCCACAGATGTAAATTGTTTCTGGCTTTTAACACGCCGCGTGAGGAACACTCTAGTGCTGACACACAGAGTCGTGTGAGGGGATGTCACGGCAAGCGAGCAACACACTTTGGCGGAAGAACCACAGAGCTGTTGTCTTCATCGCAGCAGGATGACAGTAAACAACTGTAAATAACATACAGGTGATCTGATCCTAGTAGGCAGAGAAAAGAAATTACAATACCAGTCTTAGTTTAAATTGCTGTTAAGAGGGTTGGTGTTTTTTTTTCCCCAAGGATTGCAGTTGAAGGCGGAGAGATTTAACTGAACATGAAGAAATAGAGCGAGGTTTGTAACTAACAACAGGAGAGAACTTTGCAAAGAAAATCGAACGCTGGGTTTTCGGTGACCGAGCCACTCGTAGGTTATCAGGGATTAAGATCAGATATTGAGAGGCAGGAGACTATCTCACATCCACCAGGGATGTGGCTCTTACAGCCCCTGCTATCCACCACCATACGAAACAGAGGTATCAGACTGAGCAAGAGCTGGAGTGGAGACGCTCAGGCCATTGTCACCACCTTTGTCCCTGCACAGATGCCCTAGCCATGGGTGAAAGACGTGTAGCTCCTTAATATCACCGATCTAAAGAAGCAGTTTTAAATTAAATTGTTACGAGTACAGAAGGAGCTTACTTTGAAATATTGCTTTGGAAGCACAGAGAATAAAAAGGTATTTTTCAGTCTAGTTGTCCAATTTCTTCCTTGAAAAAGCAACAAAAGATATGAAATCTCTGGAAAGGGAGCCAGCCTGGGCGTTGGGATTATTCTGATTTCTGAAGCAACAGAATGTCAGCTGCCTCATATCTGTGAGCTACACAGACAGATTCAATAACCTGAAGAATGACGGACTGTTTCCTTCACATTCACTGCCACATAAACATGTGGCCATATGCACTCCCATCCGTCACGGCAGGGATTTTCTTTAGCCCGTCTTTTCATGTTGGCAGTGTAGGGTCTGCTTTCTCAGTAAGGAGCATTGCTGGGGTCAGCTCCAGCTGCCCGGGACTCCAAGCAGGGCAGCGCAGCCCCTGCTGCCGGGTGATCTCAGTCAGCTTCAAATGAAAACAAGAGCCAACACCACACTTTGCTTCGCTGGTGAAGATGCTCACACCTCTGTAAAAATAGGAGATGTGCAAGGCAATGACTCAGCCACAGCCTCCTACAGACAGAAGGGCACAAGAACACTTACAGGTGCTTTCTAATCCTTCCTGGTAACTCTAATTTTCCCAGCCCGTTATTTTTGTCCTTCAAGTGCCTCTTTCCTGCCCCTGTTTCTTGTCACTGTCCAGCTCCTGCCTTTGCCATTCCTTTCTCACTCAGGTCTCTCCTTCCCTAAATTCTCCTGCCTGCTGTCCTGCCACTCCTCATCCGGTAACTTTCTGTCCCAAGATACTTCAGTTCTGTCCATCTGACCCAGGATTGCTGAGAATTGGGACATCATTTTTGACCTTGTCCTTCATTTCAGCGTCTGTTTGATCCTTCCACTGCATTTCCTCTGCTCACAACTGTGTTTAATATTGCTGAGCTCCCTCATCTTCACCCCACCTCAGGTCCAGGACCCAAAGCTTTCCTTTCATTCCCACAGTGTGGAAGGCAGAGACACCCCAAAGGTGCAAACAGCTCTGATAGCAAACCCTGTGGCACCCTAGGGGTATCTAGGGGGCGAGAAGTCCAAAACCAGGTGCCCATGTCCTCACACAGTAATCAGAAGGTGGAAGCAGGAGCTGAGGTTTTACCCCAACCCTGCCGTGGATTAGCTGCACAGAGCAAGTCCCTCGGATCTAAAATGAACCTCAGACCCTGCCGGACTATTGCAACACTCAGTTAATAAGTATTAGTGAAACGCAGAGGTCCCTGGATGAAAACTGTAGTGGAGGTGTCGACTGCCATGTTTCATTAATTTCTTATTATCTTATAAGGGCTTCACTGAAGCCTAGAGGACTGCATGAATAGTGCATGAATCTGAAGAGCTTGCTGTCAGCCTCACCTTCAGCTTGACAATGTGGCTGGTTGGAGTCTGGACCTGAAGAGTTGGAGTCTGGACCCTTGTCTGTGGATGGACAACATGCCCAGGATCTGTCCCCATCTGTTGGGAGAGGGCTGGCCTCTCTCACTCTTTTGGAGTTCAGGGCAATGTAAAAAAATCACATTTGACTAAGAGGAAAATCCTTCTTGAAGGTCAAACGAGCATGCTGGAGCGACACAGGGAAGTGATGGACTGTGTAGATGAAGCAGCAAGGATCACACACAAGGTGGAAGGTGGCAGCAGAGAAAGGATGCTGCTTTTTAGAGGATGCTGCGGTAGGCAGCAAAGCAGCCATCGTCCAGCACCTTCCAGCCACTCCAGCACCCATAGAAGATTTCTGCTCTCTTCTCACTAAGAAAGGCTCCCAGCTACCAGAAGATGGCACTAAGGCCGGGGTTTTCCTCTTCTAGGAAACACTCTGCCTACAGATCGGATGGGATCTGGTAGGAAGCACAACACTGCCATAATCAGGGATGCACCACACTCTCAGCTCTGCTTTACAGTTACTGTTTTACAGGGGCTTTCCAACTACTCTAATCAGCGCAACGTAATTCTCAATTTGGTTGTAAGCACTTCCCCATGTTGTTTTAAAGTAACATTATATCTCTTTTGTTTAGTTCAGTGGTTTGAAAGTTCATATGGCTGAAATATGGGAACATCTCTCACCAGGAGAGATAGTAGCAACCAGGTTCTGAACACAACATTTTAAATCACCGCTGGCATTTATTTTGTAAGGATAATAGTTCTGGTATCAGCCACTTTGCTGAAGAAACACTCTGCTGTTGCAACATCTGCATGATGAGGAGACCCAAGTCAGCCATTTAACCTCGTGTTCCTGCTGGCTCCAGCACAGCTCTGGTACCCGGACCCACACCTACCCTCACTCTGCACCTTTCATGTTTTACAGCTGAAACCCAGCTACGTGGAGAAGGCTGGTGTCCAGCTGCTCCGTGCAAGAACGCTGGGCAGCGCTTGGAAAACACCAAATCACAGACGCTGGCTTGGGCCATTCTTGGCACTGTACATTTTCTCACCTGCAATTAAAAAATTGATTGTGTCTGAGATACTGTGCTACTTATTCCTAAATACTGTCTGATTTTTACCTCTCTGTTCTCAGCTGGTGATCTAAGAAGGATCTTCAGAAACCATTGTGAAAAAGCCAGCTGCTATCCCAGAGATGGAGCCTTTTCGTTTTGGATGCCTAATTGTTGGCATTACCAACAAAGATGAAACTTTAATTTCCTCCAAGACCACAGGTTCTTACAACCCTAAAAGCAGGGCCAACAAGTTGCTCTGTTTCCAGCTGGCAGAGAGCACTGAGCCCAAGAGAAAGCATCCTTCAATGACACCCCAGCCTGGCTCCAGTGCCAGCCAGAGCCCTTAAGCCCATCCCAGTGACTTGACATCGACTTTGGTACATGCGGGATGAGCTTGATGCAGTTTGTTTCCCAGATGACATTGAAATAACTTTGCGGCAAGCAACCCACAGACACCCCGTGCTCCATTTACCTCCCCCGAAACAGAAAGACTGTGCAAAGCACTTTTCTGCATCCAAACATATCATGGAGATGCAGTAAGCATCTTTGCTTCCTAATTGAAATCATACATCACTTACTTAAGTGATACTAAATCAGACACAAACACCACTGGCAATTCAAGCATTAATAACCAGTTCTCCACTCCAGAGACAACAGGTCCTCTGCCGGCATAAACCTCAGGGCTTCCCACAAAGCCAGCCCCAGCCCTGCTTCTGCCACCTTGTCCTACTCAGTGCATGGGCATGTCGGTCCTGTGGACAAATCTTTGCTTCAGTTGTCACACGCATTTTAATTTCAGTGGCTCACAGCGATGACATCCATGTTGGAGAAGAGCCAGCACCCACCCTTGTGCTCCCCAAGCACATTTTGCTCCACATCTCCACCTCGGCGGCAGCTGGGCCATGCCTCCTGTGAGACCAGAGGAATGGGGCAATGGCACATCTCTGCTGGCTCTTCCCTGGGGCCAGGGGCTGTGAGACCTCCTCCTGTCAGCCCCCGGGCAGAGCAGACCGAGGCCACCCTAACTGATCACCTCATAGATGACAGCCCACCCCAGCAACCTCTCAGGCAAGGCACTGAGCCGTCCCAGCTCTCTGGGTCATGTGAACCCCATCCCCACATGTCACATCACCTCTTGACTTGTGGGAGCCATTCGAGGTATTTCTACCCAGGCCACTGATCTGACTCACAGCTCTTAGAAGCAACAGGTAACTTAATTTCATTGTTTAAAAAAAAGGAAAAAGGAGATTTTACAATGGATTTTTAACTCCACTTGTGAAAATACTCTGTTGTGAGAATAGAAATAAGCTCTAACTCAGCTTCCAATGTGCTGCTTTCGTGCATCTCCTGGATCTCCCTTGCAATGGTTTTCCCTCAATGCTTTGTTCAGCAGTTCCTACTCTGCCTGAAAGCTCCATCACTTTAAACAGAAGGGAAAGATCATCCCAGTCCCCTAAGAAGCTTTTGCATTGCTTTCTCCATTAATTTGACCTCTTGTACCCTAACAAAAAGGGGAGCCCTGCATGTGGTTGTGAATGCAGCTGAGCTAATACGCAGCAAGTCATTAATTTAACAAACTTTTCCTCTTTGAAGATGCCTAATCCCCCACCCGGCCAGCTCAAACCTCGGCTGGTGCTGCTGCGAGAGCTCTGGCAGGAAATGGAGAGTTACCCTCCCTGAGCTCTCTCCTCTCTCTCCACGTTAAGATCTGCTAACAAAGATGCGTCTTCAGTTTACCTGTCCTGCGTGGCTCTCCTCTGCTCAAGCCCCATGTCAATAATAATAGTTATTATGAATAAGCTCTGTCAATTAACTAATTTTCAAGACCATCCAAACGGTCTTATGAGCTGAAACATAATTTCCTCATTACTGAGCCCACTCAACTGTCCTACCCCTATGCCAGAGGAAAACCCACTGTCTGACTTCATCTCTGCTTCAGAAACACGGCGGTTTTTCTCCTGGATTTTCATATTCCATTCAGCTATTAGAAGAAACCCATTCATCAAAGCTATAGGTTTTCCCTCTGAAAACCTTCAGCGTTTAAAAGCTTTTGACTGAAATATAACATATTAATGGAAGCCGTGATTGCACAGCCCTCTGCTGACCTTCCATAGGCTGAAATTGCTTATTTTGCTAAATTTATTTGCCACCCATTTATCAATCTAAATGTAAGGTGGTTTTAAAGGTCATAAACCAAACAGCCACAGAAATATGATTAAAGAATATGGAAATAAATTACAAACCCATAATGTTATCCCTTCCTGTGACTTAGTGGCAGAAGCCTGGATGAGGTATGGGAACTTGTTTAACATCTTACGTGTCTGGGGATTCATCCACCTCCAGAGGGTTGCTCAAGCTCCGCTAATTCAGTGGGCTGCTTTGTGCCTGCTGAAAGGAGGATTAGAGGAGCCAAACCCTGGGTCAGAAGCAGGCTAAGAAAAGGCTTTAACGTTCCTCTCCTCAGAGGGAGAAGGCTCTCCTTGGTGAGCAGACAGCATTTATTAACGGGAGTTAACGCTGTGCGGAGAAGTTACTTCCCAAGGAATAAGCAGTGCAGTCGTTACCACGCACAGTTCCCAGACCGCCTCCAAAATAATTAATGGAGCGTTAAACTGCCTTAACACGGCAGGCTTAGCACCAAGCACGCTGAAGGTTATAGGAAAACCAAGCAAGTCTTTGTATGTTGTCTGGAGGACAGAAGTAAAGGTGAATCTTCACATGAAGTTCTGAGGCATGTAGAGCGAATTGGGTTATGGTAAAATAACGGGGTTTGGAAATAATTCGGTGGCAAACATCCAGGGAGGAGGCGTTTGGGCACGACTGAAGCTGGGAAGAAGAATCAGCACCACACCACTCCGCCTGAGCTGCTTGAAGAGCACCAGAGGCAGAGTCGGGTCTTAGCGCTTATTTGGGAGCAATTTGACCTCAGCACAACTGCAGTGGTCACACTTTCTTCTCCAGCTGCCACCCCACCACTATCCATCGGGTGCTCCTACCACCGGCTGTGGAACCCGGGGGGCAGCACGGGGACCTGTGCCCAGCTCCAGCCCTGGCATAGGACAGGGCTTCTTCAGACCAAGTCAGACCAAGAAGTCCTCAGGCTCACACACACACAAACCCAAAATCTCCCTCTCCGAGATGCATTAAAAGTAACTGGCAAATGATATTGGCTGTAAAAGCACGCTGCCTGCTCAGAATTAGGCACTAATTCCTACATGTCATCCAAACAATTTTGAGTTTATTACCAGAAGCTTCAGTGAAATGACTGTGCAGTCACTGGTGAATTTTAATTCTTGATGAACTTGTAATTGCTTTGCCCAGCAGACTCTGGTAAGCACACAAGTGAATTTCTTCTTCCCTGCAAAAATCAAATACCAGCTCCAGAAGCACAGTGCCATTTTTGCTCAATATCAATTGATTTCCCAGGGAACATTTTTCCACGAAACAAGAAAGAACATTTTCTTTTTTTTTTTTTTTTCTAAAGCGGATCTACAAAGACAGACCTCCAAATCTCTCTGGCAGGAGTGTGGCAGGTAGCGCTAGCAAATGATGCAGCCCGAGGTGCAAAATATGCACGGCGCCGTTCCCAGGCTGTGATCACCCCTGGCTGTTGGTTTTGGTGCTTTTTTTTTCTCTAGTCTAAATTGATTAATGAATTATTAATAAAAGAGAGATGGGAATAGCAGATAGACACTGTTTTATAAAGACCTCTTTAGAGACAACAGGATTAAGATAAAAATGAGCAAGGCAGTAAAAAGGCAGGATGAAAGCCACCAGCAGCCTTGTGAGAGCAACAAACCCAACAGATGAAGAAGAGGGCGAGCTGCTGCCTGACACAGCTCCTGCAAGGGTGCTGCATGGAGGGGTTGTGGAAAAAAAATACAGGCACCCACTACACTCTTGCAGCCAGAAGTACAACCGTGCACATCAGACCGGGAATATTAAAGATGTGCACACACGTGATCTTTCAGATTGCTTCATCTCTGGATTTTTCTCCAAGGCGAAGAATCCAAAGATAAAATGGAGAGTGTGAAAGATGACTTAAAGCAATTAAGAAAAACAACAGGGCTCTGACTTGGTTAAAAAATCCAGCTCTTCTCCTTTTCGTCTAAACAAGCAGCTCTACAAGAGCCGGTGTAGCTCCTGCTTGCCTTCCAAAGCCCAAGCTTTGGGGAAGCTTTCCGCTCACTTGTGGCACCCTGGTGAGGTAATCCCCGTCCTCTGCTGATTCCCAGCTGCTTAGCAAGGCGTTGGGGTGACACTTCAGCCTTTCCTATAGTTTAAAGCCCTGACAAGGATTTTCTCTGCTGTCTGTTTTCACCAAATTTGTAGGAATGTCATCCCTTCAAAGTCTTTGCTATTGGGAAGCAAGGTTAAAAATGTGTACACAGGTTCAAAAGCTGCAAGAAGAAAGGATATGCCCTCACGCAAGCATGTTTGCTGGCGGCCTGGTAACATGAGCAACTTTTCTTTAGGAAACCAAGCTAAAAAAATTAATTGGTCCATGCTGTGTCCTGTACCACTTCTGACAACTTCCAGCCAGTTTTTAATTCTGCGCTCCGCAAATCCAGAGTATACGGAGGCTATTCTGGGCTTAAGGAATTGGACAGGGACCAGATGTCAGGCAGTTGTTTGTAGTGACACAGGTCTGGAGGAATGCTTCGGTGGATCAGACCCAACTTTCAGAAGGTATTTCAAGCAATTTCTCCAAGTCCAATTAGCAGCTGATGTGTAATGCATCAAGAAAGCTGCAGTTAAAGAGGGTTTTCCTATTAACACTTATTACCTGCAGAGTTTGACATGTTGTCAGCTTAAAAGGAATTGTAAAAAGCTGTGTTTTAAATAAGGGTCAAGAGAATGAATAGGCATAAACAGCATTTTATGACTATGTAACAGCAATAAAAAATAAGTGGGTTAGAAGGAATACACAGACACTCTGATCATATGATCACAAAATTATGTCTTGATTGACTCTGCCTTAATGCTTGCACTGGCTGGCACAGTTGGAGCACAGAATTTCCTTTGAATATATTAACATTTATTAAAAAAATGATCAATTTTGAAGTTAGGAAATGCCTCTCTAATTTACTACAGTGCAATTTACTGCCAGGGAGCCGACCACTTTTCCAGACAGACACCCTGGGAGTTCATTCTGGCGTGTCATTTCTTTCATGACAATTATTTGTTTGAGTTTTATTATAGTGCTGCTGGGGGGGTAATGGGGGGAGATGGTGGAAGATAGGCAGAAAGATCGTAGTGACTCTACAGACTGCGCTGTTTCTTAACCCCAGATTGATAACTAAAATAAAAAGAGATTATTCAACTGTGAAAGTTGTGTACAAGAAAGAAATCTGAGAGCAATAATTTTAAGTAATTTTGAGACTGTTGCACACAAGCAGTCAGAAACAAGGGGCAAACCTGACCTCATAGATCTGCGTGGGGAAGACATCCAAAGTAAGGATGTTTTCTTTCTGCTAAGCATCTCTAATGCTTGTGAGCTGAACTGGGCACACATGTGGAGCACAATGTACCTCTGAGTCCAATCCAACTTTTCCAAAATAAACCAAAAAACTCCTAAGTGTCCATTCTCCCAGTCACCTGAACCTCCTCCTCCCATCAAGGGAATGAAGAGCCAGACTCCTACCCAAGACACCATCAGATGAACTACACATCTCACCACCTAGCCCACAGCAGACCTGGAGCAATGGTTCCTATCCCTGTGATACCGATAGACATGAAGTAAACATCACCACCACAGGCAGATGGAGAAAACAGCTCTCCCCTCCACCACTGCACTTTGGGCAATAGCTTCCCTCCAGCACCAGAAGAAACTCCAGCTGCAAGCAGCTGCACTCAAAGCTCAGCCCAAGCCAGCGGCGTCCAACGGCACAGTCTGACCCGGCTTTTCTCAGCCCAAAGCCTCTACACAGGCAGGTAGCTGGTCTGCAGAGAAACAGCCCTCAAAATGTGTGTTTGGGGACCAACTAAATGAACGATGGCTGTAGGTCAAGATCTACATGGTCTGCATTCCTTTTGATCTGTGCAAGACTGGAATTACAGAAACGCACAAGGCTCCTGACTAAAGCAGCAGATGCTGTTTCTTTGAGAATGCACCTTCTTTCCGGTGAAATAATAGCCACATCAATTAAACATTCATCTCCAGAAAGTACAAGTTTCTAAGACAAAAGATATTCTACCTCGCTGATAAGACTTTCCAGGCTGCCAGGGACTGGATTGCCAAGATGTCTGTAGGAATTGGAAAAATCAATTATTGACACTGTGATCCGGTGCTTACGACAAAGCTGTTTGCCTTGCTGGAGATCTGGCAGCAAGAGGAAGCGCTCAACAGCCCTGCGAAACATCTGGAGCTCTACTCACAGCACCCTGCTTCCAGCAGCCACTACCCAGAGAGGTGCTACCCAGCCAACGGGGCACGGGGAGGAATCGGGCAGGTATAAAAGAGACTCTCCAAACCACATGCTTTCCGTTTAATAACAGTAAGCAACTTGCAACACATTTGGCTCCCGATCGCGTCTATCCCAGTTGTCTCGTTAAACATTTTGTGTAAGTTTGGAGACTCAGCTTTAGTGTATGTTACTCCTAATTGCCTCACTCCTCAGCTGCACAGCAACAAACCTCCCTGAAACGCACTTTTCCATTAGCACCAGACAGGGATTAACTAATTAGCCAAAAAATAAGATTTTCTTGAGACAACATTACATAGATAATTAAAACTGAAAAGCTACGTCCAAAACGGACAAGCTTTTTCTTAGCTAAGCTTCAGCTTTTGGCTTGGTTATTCCCCAGTCACTCATTTTCTTTTCCTCTGGCATGCCTGAATCATTATAAATCATTAAAACCGAGCATTAAGTAACAAGATATTATTTACTCTTATCTTCAGGGGTCAAAAAGAAAACCTATTGACTTCATTTACCTATTAACGAATGGCTAAGCTGAAACACCGATTAAGTGCTAAGTGCTCACGCAGTGAGCCATTTCGGTACCTTTTGGGTTAACCAACAAACTCCCAGTGTGCAAACTGGGTGTAAAGGAAAGGAGGAGAGGGGAGAGAGTCCTTTCCCTCAGAAGCCCTCCACATTTTGCCTAACAAACTCCACAAGTCAATAACTGAGAGGGAAGTGGAGAAAACAAAAGAAAAAGGAAAATGGTGTAGAAAGTTAGAGATGAAGTAAAGGAAGAGAAAAGCAGCAGGAGAAGTGTTTAAACTGTCTCTGAAGCTATCGTGCTACCAACTTAGGAACTTTTTATGGGTGTAAGAGCATCAGCTTGTGCAGCTGGAATTTCTACAGCAACACTCAATAAGGGCAGTTTGGCAGAGCGAGGTTGTGAAAGCAGCTGATAAAAACATCAATATTAGATCCTGGCATCTAAAAAGCCTCTCCCAGAGCAGAGCTACAGATGGAGGCATAAACACCAACAGCCATCACCACTGCCTGTAGCTTCACGACTTTCCCTTTCAACAAGCCTGGAAGTGAACTACACAACCCTCGCTGTTCTAGCAAACAAGGAGCTTGGGTTGCAACAGCAACAGAATATCCTTACTTAATTTTACCAAGCATTAATTAATGGGACAATCTGTGAGAGCAGAATGAGGTGAGGAGATGATGAGGTTGACCATGGCCATCTCCTCCACATGAGTAATGGCATGGTCTGGACAGGCACGCGGAGGAGGTAGCAGTCGTGTCCTGGGAGAGAGAGGGGTGGTTTGGTGAGGAGTGAGGTTAACCCTCCTAAATGAAGAGTAAAAGGAGTAAAAGCTAAAGGGTTATTCTCTAACCTAACGGGGATTACTCAGAAGCGAATGAGGAAATGGTTGAGTTGGACCATTGATAAATGTCAGGGAGTGTGTAACCGTCTGACCCCAAATCCTGAAATCCATGAGCGACCATTCTCAGACTGAGTCTGGGATTAGGCACAGCCTCTTCTTGCATCACTCACATTGTTGAGCTGTGAATCTGATTTCACAGACCACACTAACTCTTTGAAAGGAATTTACCCCAGTTTTCCTCACACCAGCTTCTGTACCGATCCATTTGCAACAGCTCTCATTTTGTTTCCCAGATTCATGAGGTTCAGAAACTGGAGCTCGAGAAGAACATTAACATGACTCAAATGGGCCAGGAAACGTCTTGCCAGGTAACAGACAAGTATCTTTTTCCATCATGGAAATTACTATCCATAAGACATCAGCTCTCGTCCACAGACAGGTCTGAGCATCAGGCTTCCTTCAAAGGAAGACAATCAATCACTTCTCCTGGCTCACATCAAACTCGCCCCTTCGCTCTGTTGGATAATGCTTGTTCTTTATGCGCAGACAGGAGAAGGGGAAGGAAAGGTATTTTCTCATTACTGACACTGATCACAGTTCAGGCACTAAATCCTGCCTAAGAGAACATGCATCACAATATTCATAACTCGATTGCATGAGAAGAAACTATTATCAGTCTGCAGCGTTGAGAGGCATTGTCCTAGGACATCCAGGAGAAGAGCAGAGCATGTCCTTCAAGTTTTATGACTGAGACCAAAATCTGCCAGCATTTCATTATCATTACGATCTTACTAACTTCGTGAAGTCGGGGGAAGAGTGTGGCAACAGGCAGGATAGAATTATCACTATTATTATTATTATTATTGTTATTTCAGCTATGTACCCATAAGGAATCAGCTCTTTTATGTCCCAGGGCTTTCTCTTTGGCTTTCCTAATCCCATTGCCACTACATAACCTCCAGCTGGCTTTAAATCTGACTGCCATGTGCCGCTCTCCTATTTCAATCTCCTCGCTTTTTATCGGCTTCATTTTTTAAGTATATCATTTACATTTGATTTCCAGGGGCTATAAGAAAACGTCTGAGTGAGTCATTCTCATTGTCTCACCACAACATGAGGAAATCTCAAGTGATGTGATTTCTTCTTCACTCAGCCTCAAGTTCCAGGGGACAGTGAAAGCCAGCTTACCCTGGCTACATCAGAAGTTTGAGCTCTTGAGACTATTTTGTTCTGAACAGATCCAGGGCCGTGGGTTATCACGGTTTTGCGTCTGTCCAGATCGTGGATATTGGTCTTTTTTCCACTAGAACAAGGCACACATTTCTAGCTCATCCTCTTGGCTGCTATACCACTGATGTGATTTCTTGCCCCAAAGTATGGCCAAAACTTCTGACCTGTCCATGCCTGAACATTGGCACCAACATCCTCTAATCCCTGGCCATGAACAAGTGAGTAATCCTTCTCCTCTGCTTTTTCTCCGGGTAATAAAGCAGCAATGACTCTCCTGGTATAACTCACTGTTGGCAAATTATATCTACATCCCATTTTCTTCCTATATTCCTATGCTGCAACTCTTCAGTTGAGAACCACCGCTGCAGAACAGGGACTTGCCATGGCAGTTTCTTGCTGCCCTTCCAAAGAGGTTCAAATCTGGGGAGCAAACCAGACCGACCTGCCCCATACTTGCCTGACCAGGGCTGAGAGAGCTCAGAAAACATTTGGTCTGCACAACTCTTAGGGAGCTCCCAGCAGAAGTCCTTCTTGGGGGATGTCAAGGGACCCATGAACTATGTCACCAAGGAGGAAGATGCTATATTTCACTCTCTGTCCTCCTCGATGTGAATCCTCTCAGGTGCAGGGAAAGGTGCCTAACCTAAAGGCCCAGAAACCACAAAACAGATAAAACTGCCTCAATAGCCAAGTTCCTTCCCTGTATGATATTTCCAGCGCACTATTCCTAACAGACAACAAGAAATCTCTAGCACATCTTGAGCACAAAATGGGAAAGGAGTGTCAAGATGTCATTCCTACAGGAGGAAGACATTTGAGAACATCCTTTGTGCACCCTGGCCCCCCAGGTAGACCCTGGCGCTTTACAGAGGTGTTCACAAGAGGTTTCTGAAGACAATGTTCTCACAGTTTCCACCACACTGCAAGCTTATCCAGCTCTGATTTTGAGCGTGACCACACACTCAAGTCCTGCTCTTCAAGGAGGAACACCAAACCAGTCCAATACACTGCAGCTGGGAACTGGAACCAGCAGACAACGCAGCAGCCTCTGTGGGGCAGCGTGTTCCTGAACTTCCTAATTTTTGGAAATCTGATAGCTTGTGGGGATTTTTTTCCCCTGGAATTTCATTTTTCATTGCCCTGTGAAGCTGTGCAGCCACATCCATACATGTCAAACACACGCAAGACAGCCTTGAGGACTTGCTGCTGCAGCCACAAAGCCCCACGACAAATTCAGCCATTTAAAAGTTCCCTTGAGTGCCTGCTCATATTTGAGTATCTGTCTAACACCTGGGTTTTGTTAAGTTTTCTGGTAGCGTGGCCTTCGAAACTGTTACTACATGCTGGGGTATGATTAAAGTGTTTGCCTTTCCATGGTAACATCACCCATCTATAATCTTGTTTCTTAGCGAGATCTGAGCCAACTGTACTAGTAATTTCCTTTAATAATAAGTCTTCATCCCTTTAAACCTGGAATCTGAAGCAACATGTGATTGACAGACATTGTGGCTTTCAGCTAATTAAATACTCTGAATGCTCAGCCGTGGGAGAGATTGTAAAGGGAATAATTACAGGTGCCAGCCTCCCTGTGGCAGTTCTGCCACCATCCCAAAGTCCGGCGCAGCCCCGGGGTGACTCTGCTGAGCAGCAGAGCTTCTCTCCTTCTGTACAGGCTCACCCCGCATCTAATAGAGGTAAACGGATCTCCACCCTCAACTGCACAAAGCAATTAAGCATGCTGTGTTAATTAGTTACAGCAATGATGATCTTCCAGACCAGGAACGTGCTATTCCTTGTAAACGACGCTGCCACAGAAGCATTCAGTTCCTTTTAACTTGCCCAGGTATAAGCTGCAACCACCCCAAAATACCAACTGCCCTGCAAAGACGACAGGCAAAGGCAGCGAGAGTGACCGTCATACCGTGCACAGACTCAAGAGCCTTGCAATGCTTGTGAGAGATCCCTGAGAGGCGCCGTGCTGTACCAGCCAAATTGTTTTTTCTTACGGTGTGAAAGCAGGTTCAGAACATCACAGCTCCGAGCCAGATTCAGGCCTTTGGACAGCGCTGCAATAAAATTATTTGCAGAAATCAGAGAAGTGCGAAGGAAAGGCACGTCGCCACTTTGCACATATCATAAGGGATGAGCTCTTCTGCAGTTTATCACCCGTCCAGCCCCACTGCTGCCACCACGGCTCTCCAGGAGACAGCCAGTACAGCAGCAAAGGTGCTGGAAAGCCCACCTCCAGCAGAGACATTTGTTATGATAAATCTCAACCAAATCAAGCACTTTGCCAACAGCAGTTGGAAGGCATCCATGGTTTTATTGCACGCGCTTTCCACACATCCCATTGCTGCCGTTGGGTAATAAATGTATTTGTGGCTCACACCAGTTGCCTGCTGCAGATTCTTAGTGTTACAGCTAGAGAAGACACCTGTGTGGACTGGAAAACATGTACCTAATTTAACCGTGTCTCCCCCTCTGTAAGACAGAATAAGTCTGATGTTATGCACAATTTTGCTGCAAAACATCTCATCTGCTCTAGGGCCTCTGGGTCAGCCCTAACTCAGGGGCTCTCTAAATCCTTGGTCTGAGCTTTGAACAATCTCTCTGGAAAGAGAAGCAAAAGGAAAAAAAAAAAGAACAAAAGCTGCATTCTTGAAAAAAGGCAAAAGAAGCTTTCCAACATTTGCAAAACTAAACTCGCTCACTTGGCAGTTGAGCCTCAGGAAAGTTTGAGCTGCTCTGCGCAGAAGGACGTACTTACATCTTTGAGTCACAGGATGCAGGTGGTGATATTCGGGAGAAGATTACGAACAGCTTGCAGGCATCTTGCAACGTTATTGCTGTGTTATTGCAAGTAGATGTAGGTAGGTGACAGCACACCCGAGCCCAGATGGCCGTCACAGGCACAGAAGTTGGAAATAACCCCTGAAGGCAGCAGTGCTGCTGGGGATGACCCAGATGGGGACCAGGGGTCAGGTCCTGCTGCTGCACGAGGATGCGCAGAATGGACAAGGAAAGGTTTGTCTTTCAGTTTGGCATCAAATAAAATGTGTCACGTTACGCTGTTAATGAACACCACTGGCAGCGCTAGTGGCACCACAAATACAGTTTTTCTTTGGAGTTTTTGTAATTCTCTTCTTTATTTATAAAGCATTAAGCTGCTAAAAAAAAAAATGAGAGACAAAAGCTCATGTATAAGCTCTAAAAAGTGGTAAAATAACGGAAACTATCTGGAGAGGAGAGGATTCCACTGTGGGTTTTTGCCACTTTGAAATGTTGCGTGTTCCTGAAATTCCAAGTTTTGTGGCAGTCACGCTCAGCACAGCACAGGGGAGGAGGAGGCGGCTCCGAGACAGGCTGTGATTGAGACACGGTTTAGCTGTGCTTGCCTAAAGCCAAGGGTTGGCTTCCCCACACTTAGGGTCACTTCGCAGCATTGAAGGATCACAAATCTCTTTGGGATGACAGATTCGGGGAGGTAAGGGTTCTTGTTTTTCTGTAGGACACCTACATACTTCCACACGCAACTGTCGTATCTGAGCATTTAGAGCAACTGCAATAACTTCGAAAACAGCCCTGACAGTTTTCTTTTGGGGTCAAAACTCTGCTAGAAGCAACAGGCTTTTGTGTATCTTCAATAGGGCAAAATATTCGAGGGTTTGGCTCTTTCTTTTAAGAAGTTTGATGGTAAGAGGTGATAGAGTACATATACCATTTTTTTTAGTCAAAAGCCTCTAACTGACCAGTGATTTCCATAACAAATGGCAAATGGTTGTATATAAACCCAGAAATGTCCCACTCACCAAATGGAAGAAATTGTTACATTCACATATTCTCACCCAAAAGCAGAAAGACAGGCTTTAGCAGCCCAGACTATACTGACAGACAGCAGATTATACCCCCAGAGATGAGAGAATATGTTTGGAAAAGCTTTTCCGTATCTCAAGAGCAGAGGGTTATCTGAAAACCCACATGTCGGTCAGACGTTTTGAAGTGAACATGCTGGTTCCATCAACACCTCTATTGTAAATATTTCAAGATAATCTTGTCCTGAAATAGAAAAACTAACGACTTTATTTGAATGTTTCATCGCTGCTAGGTTCCTACCGGGAACTAAGGCTCGGCATGATCAAGCTGGTCAAACGATGTGATCCTGGAGTGGGGGGAGAATGCAGCGGGGCTGGCTGAGGAGGGTGATGTCCCTCTGGGGAAGGTTTGCTGGTACAGTGTAAGCGCTCTCAAAGCCAGTTGCTTCTTGAGAGCTTATGCAAGTGCTACCTGCCCATCTCCTGCCCAGACGTGGCTCCACCTTGCCAAGAAGGCTTCCCTAACTGGAAGGGGAATGCAGCCAACCCCTTCCCTGGGCCAGCAGGGCACTTTGAGCCATGCTTTGCAGGAAGCACCATGAATAGAAGAGAAAGGATTGTTTACTTTTGGAGAAGCAGCAGCATCACTTTCCTCCTTTCATAGCCAGCAGCTCCCACCTGTACCCCTAACAGGGTTTCCCCCCTCTTGGCGAGGTGTCAGCAAAGCTGCAGTCACAAGGTCTGCAGGAAGGGGAGGAAACCACACCCTCCCTGCTCTCCATCCAGACAGCCAAATCACCCCCCGATTTTCTGCATTTTCTTTTATTTACTCACATCAACAGAATGTTTCCCCTTTGCTCCCCGTCCTCGATGGAGCCTCCTGCAGAAACCGCTGATGCTCAGCTCAGAAACAATTCAGAGAGAAGGGAAATGAGCACTGTAAACCCAACCAAGAACGAGACCATCTGGCAAAAGGAAGCAAAGCCTGTTAAAAGCCCACTTTGTCCTTCCTGCATCTCCAGCACAAGCTGTCAGTGGCATTTCAAGAGGAACAAGTTTCATTTACAGTGCTGCACACAGTGCTCAGTTTAATTTCGGCTTTCCTTTTTTCCCCCTTCAATATTGTTTGGTTTATTGTACCGAAGCTGGTGAGATTGCTTATGAAGTAAGGTATAATCCGGCTTGAGTAACAGCATCAGAGCCTGGACCATCATCCCTAAAGCCTCAGCCCGCAATTACCCGAGCATCTGTTCACAACTCAGTGCGGAGAAGGAATTAAACAGCACTCAGTGCAACAAGAAACGTGAGAGAAATACAGAGATTCATTCAATCTTGCTGTGTTCCCAGCAGCAACCTCTCCCTGCACCAGCCGCTCACACTCTCATCCTGCCTTTTGAACCTCTCGGGTTAGTTGTAGCACCACGGCAAGATCTGCAGGAAGCTTTGGTAGGGCCTTTACTCATTACCACTGTTGGTATCAGACCTGAGAAGCTTTACACAGCCTTCAAATCACACACCATTTCCTGTTGGAAGGTACCCATAAAGATCATGAGGTCCAGCTCCCTGCTCCTTGCAAGACTAGCCAAAACATTACCAACCTCATCATGAGGAAGAAGCACCACATCGCTCCTGCGTCCATCACTGGATGGAAACCAGAGAGGCCTACAGGAGCTACAGCAATTTTATTACATGAATAATAAAAATTAATTAAACCTCTAAGGATATTCAGCTTATGCAGAGCAGATTCAAATATTTAAGACAAGCACTAGAATAATCGTGAGTCACC
>NW_010428111.1:0-1569 GCF_000710305.1 Buceros rhinoceros silvestris | reverse complement strand
CTGACCCACCGCTTCTTAAACACTGTGTCACGTCCAAACTTCCCCAGAGCCTCACTGCCATATTTTTAATAAGAAACCATCTCTGCTGCTGATACTTGCACCTCTGGATCCTGCTCTGTGTCCTAGGACTGGCATGGTACAGAGGAATAAAGTGGGAAGTCAACCAGGAGGCGTGGTGGGGGCCATGGCAGTCGTTTGCCTTTTCTTTTAACCGTTCTAATCAAGATTTGGTAGATCAGTCGCCTTGATGTTGGGAAAAGAGGTGTGTTAATGACTGCACCATTTTAGAGGGTGTTTTAACTTGTATATTTGATGATATTTTTTGCAGATTGCGTAAAGAGGAAGAGTATGGAGGACTGACATGCCTCAGGGGTGCATCAGAGTCCTCTGAACATTAGCAGAGCTCTGCAGAACTCACTGTTGGGAGTTACAGTCGGCTTTAAGAGAAGTTAATTGCTGTTGTAAACATGAATCGCCTGTACAGACTGGGATTCATCCCAGGGGATGGGAGACCTGCTCTCCGCTGTTATACACTGAATAAACCATCTGTGCATCTTCTACAGCCTCAGGAGGGTCCGTACGGCCTTTGACGGCTCAATAGCCATTGGAGGACCCATATGGAGCATGTCAGGACTTGAAGAAGAAAGGATGGCACATGGATGCTGCAGAAGATGTGCAGTTCCCACAGTGTTGCTCATTGGTGGGGGATCTTTTTCAGCACTGGGCGCTGCATTTCCACTAGCACTGGGGAAGGGAGGAGGACTTAACCGCTGCTCACCCAAGATAAAGCAGCTGTTGAACAGCTGGGTAACTTTTCTGTCTCTCCAAACTGGAGAAATGTTTCTTCCCTGTTATGAGTCCCTCTCGCCTCTTCCAAGACATGTTCTTGCCCAACATTGCAGCTCCACGGACACCAGCAATTCCCATAGCGTGACTGCACACGCGTCTAATTGGAAGGAGAAATGACTAAGCAAGTAATTAGGCAGGCAAATTATTTACAGATATAAAATAACCACTTTTCATGCACCAAGTTCAACAAAGAAATGGATACTAGCAGCATGCGTGTAATTAATCTATTAACGACTGTTTTGGTGATATATCCCTAAGTCTGTATTTACTCAAGCACGTAGCAATCATTTGTACACTGCTCTGGAAAAGGTTAGATGCTGTCAGGTAAAATTCATCATATTATAATCCCATGACTAACAATATTTTTTTGCTTTGTATTTATTCCTGTTAGCATGCGGTAACATTTAGGGAGATTGGTGTCTTTGTTTTTCAATGTTTTCCCCTTGCACAATAATAGAAATGTATGTTGGGTTGAGGAAACAGATTTATTTTCCCCGGCGTTAGAGGAGATCTCTGTGATTTCAGAGTTGGAGGTTATTTTGCTGAGCCCACAAGAGTGAAGCTATTTTTATTCATGTAAACATATCATTACAGCTCAGATAGATTAATGTATAAGAGCTTACGATGTTAGAGCCCCACGTTTTTCAGGAAAAAAATTAAAAAGGTCTGGGGATGCAGTGTAAGAAGAACACAGAATCGTTTAGGTTGGAAAAGACCTTT
>NW_010428110.1:0-12542 GCF_000710305.1 Buceros rhinoceros silvestris | reverse complement strand
TATTTATATATATATGTATATATATATATTGGAGGCACCTTTAGTGATCAGAGATAAGTGGGCAAATTTAGACATGACTTACCTGTAAGTGTTATCTCCAGATGGGATGGCTCAGTCCTACAGATCAGGTGTAAAATGTAAAAACAAAAGTCAAAAAAGAGAAAAAAATCCCAACTCAACCAATCCTCCAGAAACTGTAAGAAATGCCTGAAATTGGAAAAAAATAACAAAAATCAAACAGGGGATTTGTAATCCTTTTTATGTACAGGAAATATTTTTCTTTTAGAAAGTCTAACCAGGTTCCTCAAACATGAAATTACTTCGATTCTATTGGAAGAGATTTGTTTATGCAGGCAGCTATTGCATTTTTCTGTACAAATAATTTTCTGTTGTCCACACCTTTAATGAGTTAATTACCCTCACCGGTGTTTATATATGTTTTCCCAGCATTTGCCAAGATTCACCTCATTTTTTTCTCCTCCTATCCCTGATGCTACAGAGGTCGATTGAATTAGAGCATTATTCACTGGAGACGGTCAGATCTACCTTCTCCTCCATCGCTCAGGTATTTCTGTATTCTTGAAGGGATGACGTGCTGCTCTGTACAGTAGCACTAGTTGAGTGCTCTGGGAAAAAAAATGCTTGGAAGACAAGCTTTCTGATTGGATTTTCCCTCTACAAATATGACAAATTTCTGGGGGAAAGTCTGAAGAACTGAAATTTATTTACTCTCCCTTCTAAAACAGGAACTTCTGAAAGGTGTAAGACAAGAAATGTCTGCAAATTCATCTCAAAGCTTTTAAAAAACCTTCAAATTTAACTACTTGCTCTTGGTTTAGCGAAATTACCTGAACTGTTTAACTTCAAGGTATTTTAATGTTATTCCTTATCTTCCCTGGTGGAATGTTACCCTTGAGAAGGAAGGTGATAACTGGATTAAAATAGAGATTCCCAACATGTCAGACATTGTGAGCAGACCACAGTGCTCACTATGCACCAAGAATCCCACCAGTCCTGAGATGATCTGGAAATCTTCGCAGTCCTGTGCAGGAATTTTAGCCTGACCCCAAGGAGACACCAGAAGGTAGAAACACACGACTCATCAGGCAACACTGAAAACATTCTGTTTAGTACCAAATCAAGCTGAGATAAAGTATTTTGCTGCGAGTTTTCTGATGGAAAACCGGGATGAACCGCACTTGATACAAACAGCTCGTTGCATCAGTAACTCATTTCAGCAGAAAATCTCATCTGGGTCTAATCACATCCGGTACACACAGTTTTTTCTTTTTCTGAAACACAAACTCAACTGTTTGTAAGGAGATGGACTGCTCACTCTATGTGAGTATTCTGGTGGACAGCAGGAAGACCAATGGCAACTTTTCTACCATTGGTAATCGCAAAAATTGTCCAAAAAAATGGCGATTAAACATTGAGCCCTTTGGTCTATGTTTAGATTTAGGTTTGGTCTATATTTAGGTACATTATTGCAGAATGCAATTTTCTGTATACGGTGGATGAACATTAAGTAGCTTTTACTAAGGCCTCAGGCATTGGTTTCATTAAAATGTTGTTTATAATTTTTTTCATTTCTGTAGGTCACAAAGACTCCCTGCTTAAAAAAAAACCCGCTTCTTTTTTCTCATCACTGTGAGCACTTGTTTACTACCATTTATTCCAGATGAAGTTACATTACCATAATTGACAAAATAATGAGTCAAAGCACACAATATAAAATTTATTAAATACAATCTAAGTGTTATTTGCTTCATTGTCATAACTATTTACTACATTTTTACTAAATTTCAAGGTTTTTTAAATTGTATCTGCTTATTTTAAAGAACAAAATACATTTTTAATACAGTTCACATTTGTTAGCCTTGGTGATCTAAGACAGCTGTGTGAAAATTAACTTGATGTTACCAATAGCAGTGCTAAGCAGTAGAATTATCAGAATTTTAAATACAAAAATATTTGTATCATCCAGAAGCAAAAGAGTTCAGGTTTCATGGTAGACTGTTCTGATTAACAATGAGCACAACCACAACTAATTGCATGAGAACTAGAGACAGAGTTTGTAAATTTGCCACATTATTTTTTTAAGGGATTTTTTGTGATTGGTTCTCAATAGAGCAGAATTTAAGTGGACTGACATAAAATAGCTTCAGAAATAATGACTAAATGTATCAAATGTAGAATTTAAGACTCTCACAAGGCTTTATTTCATGTCTGACTGAGGCTATATTTATCAGTTCTGCTCTTTTTCAAGTAAAAAACACATCAGATTTGAACTGTACATTTTCTTATTCAGCTCTAAGAGAAGCAAAGCACAGATGTGGCTCTGTGTAGAGCCTCTCTCCAGCACCAGGTCATTAGTATTCAGAAGAGGAGAATTAGTTTTTAGAAAGAGTTTATTTCTCCTGACAAGGCAAGCTGATAAGAAATATTCCAGTAAAGGAAAGACAAAAATAAATGAGGGAGAAAAGATTAGATGGTGACATTCCATCCTTGAAAGCAGCATATTTTTACAGGGTAGCTATTATCATTGTTACACCCAAATAAGAACGGCTATTAACAAAAGCACTAGAAGTTTAATTTAGCAAATGTACTGAGCAATTTTTCTAAAGCCACAGGAGCAGTGATCTGGGAGGGATACGATGGGGGGGAAGGGAGAGCTGTGAAGAAGCACCACTCATATCCTGCGCTGTAAAAATCATAATGCATCAGCTTCTAAAATGGGGCCTTGCAATGACAGAAATAGAAATAAATAGCAGAAGAGAGAATAGGCTGAGCATCTACTGAGCACGAATGAGTGCTTTGGTTGCAACTGGTTTGATTGTTAGACTACTGGCTAGAAAAGAGGAGAGACTGGCATTTCAGCAGACCTGAGCTTTCCAAGACAGGCTTGTTTACTACATCACTTTTGTTGCCAGTAAAATACACAGATGCTGACAGGAACTAATGTTTCCTGAGCAAATACACACTGTTGACACAATGAATGCATAATGGACTAACAAGAGTGGTAAACACACTGGTAGTCATAAGCTTCTTTACTACAGCATATACGTATTAATGCCTCCAAACCAAACATACATTAATATTTTACTTTGCTGAGGGTTTTTTTAAATTTAGTTTTATTTTTCCGTATTTAGCATCGTGTGTTTCCCCAATAAAATACAAATTTCATTTTGACTAATGACCATGGCACCCCTGATCTGTAAATACTGTTTTATACTTCAGATGTAGATTTCCTAGCATACAAACTCACACCTTAAAATCAGAATAGCCAAGGTAGTTTTCAGACAAAGTTTTCATCTTATTGGAAAAAAGACTAACCTCAAAGAAAATAATACACAAGGATTGCTGTCCCTTGTGTATTATGCTCCATATGGTGTTAGCTTTAGAAATGCAAATATTGTAATCAATTGACTATACAAATTTGAATATTGATGTTGTCTCGCTTTATCACCGAGATGAAGGGTTCCAAATGTTTTCATGTGTTTATTGCCAGCTTTATAACAGCTGGTATTTTTTTTAATGTCTGAGTTACAGGATCCATTGCCTCAGAATATCAGTTTTTACAAGGGACTGACTTTGTAAATTGGAATTTCTATTCCCCGAGTTTTTGAGGATAAGCCTGTAAATAACACCTTTGGAAAAAAAAGGATATTAGCAGGTAAACAAGAAGATTTTTTGTTGTCGTTGTTGTTGTAAAAAAATGCATGATTTTAAGTATATTTAAGAAAAAAGTATTATAATTAAAAATCTTTCAGTTCTGGAAATACCATGGGCTTGGGGCTGAGAGAAAAGAATAATCTCAAAATTATCTTTGGGCCAGACTATCTCCAGGTCACTCCCAGTTCAGCATTTGTTCAAAAGTGACTAGGAAAAAATGGAAACTTGACTATTCTAATTCTTTGTCTTGTATCTATCTATGTTATAAACATAAGATGTGAATTTGCAGCACCAGCTAAGAAACATTTTGGTTTATCATTCTGTGAAAGATTTCTATGAAAATTTATAGTACCAGTCAGATTCAATCAACTTAATGGGGGTTTTTTTGTGTATCACAGAGATGGCATAATCTTTCAGTTTATTTTACTTTCAATGTGTTCAGTTTTTTTGAGGGAAGATGTTATATAAAAGAGAACAAAACCTATGCAGTTTTGTAACCTGGCCTTAGCCATTCCTTGGAATTTTCGATGTTGCCAGTGGTGAGTCATTTCCTGAAGTGGTACGTGTAGCTGGTAAGTTACTTTCCGTCAATCCAGCCATTTTGGTCGCTTGGCATTCCTTTTAAATTATTTCAATCACTGTTACCTCAAAAGTGTTGCAAATAGAAAAATTTCTTTCTGTAGCTTTTCCTACAGAAGTCTCTTTCATGACCTGAGGATAACTTTTCACAAAGCTCTTTTTTGGCAACTCATGCTAAGCAATATTAGCTGTGACTCACAGGCTCACAGCTGAAAGCACAAAAAGAAGTGTAGGTAATTGTGAGAGCTGACCAGCAGCAGTGCTGTTGTATAAATACGATTTTGAGGCAAGCCTAATTTCCTTTTGAAGATGACCTGATGGATCACAACAAAAGATTTAGACTGAGTTCACAGGTCTATGAAAACTCACATACCCACAGAGTCGTAGAAGCATCCAGTGGCTTGGTCACTTCAGACAACATACACAAGCTAACAAGGGGCCCCAGAACTGTTGTCTTGCTTGATTTGTAAAGCTGTGGTATTATTCTGGGTTAAATTCTAACTCTTTGAAGTTAACAAGAATTTGTCACTCACTTTATGGGAATAATGATCTAAATATCTGAAAAGAATATTCACATAGTTTCTTTTATTTATTTTTAAGAAATATTACACGCTTTCCTCACAACCTACTTCAAGCAGGTTTTCCCAGTTTTGAAGCTGTCAGATGCTCTGTTACATTTTGCTGTTCTAGATATTACATTTTCGTGTATATATTTAAACCAGAGTAGTGTGAATCACAGCCTGGAAAGGAAATGTATTTTGATTTGGGAAGCCACAGAGAAGAAAGAAAATTCAAAAAAGACAAACAAGGAAAACCATGAAAGAAATTTAGCCAAATCTTTCCACTTCATTTGGAGGACAGAACACTTCAAACATCTTTAAAAAAAGGACTGACAAAACCCAATTACTACATTTGTTGAGATAGACAGAAAGACAAAATTGCATCTAGCATTTAAAATGTGTAGTGGATTTGTAACAACAGCAGCATGAGATTTCCTCTGCTTCTTCTCTAGAAACAATCACTTTCACTCCCAGCTTTTCATTTCTGTGTAGCAACTATCCAAGCCCCACACAAGATGCAGAAACTCTGCCACACCTTCTATGCTGGTTGGGGTTTGACTGCATGAGCTGACAGTTGGTTCTGGTATGGTGCTGCTGCAGATCACAGCACTGTGCAGGAGGTACAGGAGAAGGAGCTGTGAGAAGATTTGTTAGGGATCTCTATTCCTTTATTTGGGAGCTGTAGGTAAGCTCAGTCCTGGAGCTACATCACAGCTGTGCCTGTGCCTGGCCATGTATCTTGCCATCGCTGACTTGATGACACAACTTCCTAGTTTGACCTTGGGCTTGCCTTGTTGCTACAGGCTTGTGTGGCAGTCATTGGTCTGTCAGCTGAACCTGGTCACCACTTTTGTTCATGCTTTTCAGTTTTGGTTGGTGTGGGACTGCAGCTGTTGTGAGATGATTACACCTGTCTGCCTTGCTGTCATCCTCAGCTCCTGGCTCACCTTAGCCTGTGGAGCATCCCCACTCTTGCTGCTCCTCAACAATGAGAGCACCTTGCTTTACCTGCAAAGTCAGGATTGAGGTTTGCATTAGGATTGATACATTTGCGCATTGGTGTACACTTTTTGGTGTTGGAAGATGAAAGTCAGTGAAATCAGATCTGCTCCACATGTCAAGAAAATAAAGCAGAACTGGCAAAAGATTATACAAGTGATCAAAATTATGAAGTAGCTTCTATAGAAGAAACAACAGAAAATGCTAGGACTTTTCAGCCTGGAAAGGAGTTGACTGACATGAAGCAAGACTCCAAGTTGTGAACGACCTAGAGACCTTTAAATAAATGCAGTGTTAACAGATTAAAAAAAAATAGAAAGACACAGTTCATGACACAACATGTTACTGGATTGTGGAAACACTTGCCAATAGGCTGTGGAGTCTGATAGCTTATAAGTATTCAAAAGAAAACAAGATATGAAAAAAAATTGGGGAAAACTCTACCATTTTACTTGCGTTTACTTACTTACTTCCAAGACACTCTTTGTTGATAAAAATCTCTGAGCTACAAATCATCAGATGCTTGAAGCATCATAAACTTTCCTAGGCATCCGCTAGCTCCTGCCAGACAGGATGCTGGGCTAGACGGATGTCTGCTCTGACCCGATATAATTGTTCTAAAATTCTTAGCACTCCTGGCTGACACTAAGGAGTCGTTTGTGCTGTCAGGATTTGTCTGTGGAACAAGGACTTACTGTTTTGAATCTCGGGGAGGAAAATAGGAAGTGTCATTTCCCATAAAGGATTCTGCCCAGCTTCTCTCAGTTCTGCAGTACCTGGAGGATGAATGCAGAGGCCTCTTTATTTTTTAACTCTTACCTCAAAATTTGGGGGTTTAATATCAGTTTTAAGATGGATATTTCCAACATTACAATTTTTGAAAATAAGTAATGCTGTAGACATAATTACACGTGTCTAAAGACATTTACAAAGTTTCTCATCAATAATCTCAACTCTGTCTAGGGTAAACACTATATGGAATATCTGAGGTCTGGAAAAGGATATCAGCATATAGATATTTTGTACTGAGAGGTAGCACTTCCTCTCAGCCCCTTGGGTTCCTGTACTTCACTGGGCAGACTAGATAAACACACAGAATGAGGGCTGAGCTTGTTCAGCACGTTTGTCACTTGATCTCTTCAACTGCCTGTGCCCCTAGAGGAAACAGGAGAGAGAGTGTCTGTAGAAAGGTGAGGATGAGAACCACCAGCCTCATCATCACAACTCCATTTTCTTTTCTTCGAGTGGAATGCAAACTCTCATCTTCCACCTTTTTCAGCTGAGTCATCAATGCCCTCTGCAAGATCAAATGAGCATTTAAATGGGGGGGGGGAAACTCATCTGAGATTATTAGGCCAGAAACAGATTGGGGGGTGTGGGGTGTGGTGGGGAGATTATAAAAATAGACCAGTGATGAATATAATGTATAGAAAGAGTGAGGGAAGAGGGAGAAGGCAAAAGAGCAGTTTTGGTTGTTTAGAATGAACTTCTTAGATAACTGAACAAAGTGATCCAATGCACTGATACATTTAAAAGTAATAAATTTTAAATAATTAAATGTAAATAAATAAGTAATGATAAATCTATTTACATAAATTTACACAAATTATCTTGCACTTCACTGTAAAGGTAAGTGTAGCATCAACAGCAGAAGATTAGGAGTGTATATGACACCTCTATCTCCCTATCTCAGGGACACAGATTTTTTTTTTATTATCCAGTCTAAGAGAAAAAAAGAGAAGTTTCAGGTAAGACAAATCAAGTAAAAAGGTTTTAAAATGTCTCAAGCCACACAGCAAAGTAGACTTGCACACCAGTATAGACTCTGAAGAGTGCTCACGTTGTGAAGTGGGCATGGAGAAGACGGACAAATGCATTTTCATACAGGTCTTAAAGACTGCTGGAAGGACACTGCATGGGGAGATGAACTGCTAAGATCTTCATCAAAAGCAATGTGAAGTCATTGTCTTGTTGCTGCATTGAAGAGATGTGATGGCACCAGGAACATGACACTGCCCTAGGATGCATATCCTCTTTGTATCTCAATAAGTAATTGGATTACCATAAAGGAAGGTTCAGCCTTAGCTATTTGGGCATTACTTTTCTTGCACCATAGGGTGTAGAAGAAGCCCGCTGGTCCTGTGAGATATACCTGGCATTTTGCATAGTTCTGCTCATAGTTCTTTGTGTTGGAAAGGACCTGTAGATCTCTTTTGGTCCAACCATTCCACTCAAATCACAGCTACCCTAAATTTGCTCAGGATCTCATCCAGTCAAAAGATTAGTATCTCCAAGGTGGAGATTCCACAGCCTCTCTTGGTAACTTATTTCAAGTCTTATCAGCCTTCAAAGTAAAAATGTTTTTCTTTAATCCAGTCTGAATTTTCTGTTTGCAAATTACGTCTATTGCATCTTCTGTTCCCAGCCTGCACTTCTGAGAAGAGACTGGCTATATTGTCTCTGTAACCCTCCTATTACCTAGTTCAAACACCAGTGAGACATTTCCTTAACCTTCTCACGGACAAATAAACTCAGTTCTTAGCCTCTCGTACATCATGAGCTCTAGCTCCGTAATCAAGTGGTGACCCTCCACTAGACTTGCAGCAGTGTGGCAATATCTTTGTTTTGCTCAGGAGCTCCAAACTGGAAATAATCCCACAATCATTAGCAGGTTATTTAACTTCAGCTTAATCCTAAACTCTGACAACATTTTACCACTTTAAAGCAAAAGTACTTGTTTTCATACTGAAGTCAAAAGCCAAGCAACTTCAAAACTTGTGAAACTTGCTGCCCTTAACCACATTTTCAGCCAGCAGAGAATCTGTCCCTCACTTAAAATCCTGAGAAATTACTGACTTCTTCAGAAGACTCTTCCCAATCTCAAAAAGGATGTTCTCTTTCTCTTCCTCTGTGAACTATTTTCAAAGAGTTGCTTGCCTGTATCTCACACATGCTACAGTAGTAACATCACTGATTTCTGCCTCCTGTCCTGCTTGGGTGGACAAGAGTTACCGCACTCTGCTCTTCACTTAGCCCAGGAAGCATACAAAGAAGAATGCTTACTGTCTTGCTCTCTTACTCTTCCTCACATGCATACTATTTTTACTATGCAGAGTTAGAAGGCATAATATAATTAATAAATTCTTATTTGATATAAATTGCAATTAAGACTGCTAATTTGAAAAAAAATTACCTCTCAAACAAGATGCAACAATCCATATGTTCAGAAAACTGTTAATTGCTTAAATTTTTTGACAGCGCTTTTTGATTTAGAAGCAAGATGCTAAATCTCTGCCAAAGAAAAGGTCAATTGCCCAGTCTTTTCTTACATACTTATGAAACAGCATCTCCCTGCATTTATACCACTGAGGTCAGAGACTTTTTCTAAAAACATATTGTAACATAGCATGTTTTTATTTGTCTTGAAAATGTAAAGGCAGTAAAAGTTCTTCTTTAGGATTTTCATCTGTGGTAGTAGCGAAGTTGGAGCCATTGTTCAACACACTTTTATATGTTTTCTGAGTGAAAGTGATTACTATAATATGTTATCTGCAATGCAGCTGGTATGCAAGAGGAAAAATACTGCTAGTATCTGTAGTGCATGGATGTTGAAAGAAAATATTAACAACGCGATCTGCATTAGCACATTGGGAAGAATCACTTCTCTCAGAATTTGCAAAATACTCAGTGTTTTCAACTCTAATGCATATATATAAATTTGAATCAGTTCTTGCAACATGACATCAATAAATCAGGCAAATACAATGGTACTCAAAACCAGAATAACATTTCTATATTTCACATGACCTTTTTCCCCAGCAAGATCTGTTTTTCTCGTTGCAATGTTTTATAGCCACCCTGAGGCTTCTGTATTCTACCCTTAGCTTTACACCATTACAATCCACAGTGTCCCCTCACTAGGCCACTAATGATGAAACAGATTGACTCTAGAAAAGAGAATTCTGTCAAGTAATATATTGCTTAGCCCTCCAGGAAACTAAGGAGAACCCAGAATAATGATCCTTATCTTGATTTTAGGACACTCTTAGGAGACGATTAATGTTAAAAAAAAAGCTGTGCTGCTTATACTAGCAGAGTGTCCAGCTCAGAATGCTTTAAATACATTGGTATATGTGCATTCATGTCATAAGAGCTCAATCAGCTATACTTTTCATCCACAAAGGGAGCTTGCCTACCTGCACATGTAAGCAACAGGTAACCTGAGCTTGGGGTTGGAGATCAAAGCCCCGTACTGTTTTCTGTGATAAAAATGTTATCCTCAGGTAGCACATATACACACAATATGTTTAATTAAAAAAACCCCAAACCACACTGATATAAATTCTGTAGCAGCACAGTTCCACTGGGTACATTTGCAGCTGGAAATTTCATCAACCAAAGTCTCTGCCGTCTCCATGTTATGTAGTGATGTCACGTTAGTCATTCTAGTTAAAAAGAAACTGATGATAAAAGTGCTTTACAAGGAGAGAAGTATAAAAAATTTTATTATATGCTGTGGCAAGGAGACTGTTTTAGATGAGCTGCATGAATCTCCAGTGAGTAAATAAGAGGAGTTAGAAAAACTCTGAGTAAGAAAAACGGATGCAAGTAAAAAGACTTGCAATGATGGAGAATATGGGGAATGGAGAAAAGAAGTCTGAAACAGCCAAATGCTGAGAAAATATGCTTTAGAACATCAATCTGAAACTCATCATGGCACAGCATAGCAATTCTACCGTGTTTAAGAGTGTTAGTGTAATACCTGAAAATTAAGTATAAACTGAGCAGTACAGTCAGTTCAGTACAGCTGCCTCATCCAAGTACTGCACCTCAGTCCTCAGAGTAAGACTAAGTAGGAAAGTGTTCATTTTAAAAGCCATTAAACAAACACGCAGGGAGGAAAGCAGGTTTCAGAAAGTCCGGACTTATGTGTTGGTTTAGATTCTGAGTCCCAGCATGGGAATAGCATCCCAAGCTCCCAGGCTTTGCACAGATCAGTCTTGACATCAGACCAAGCAATGTGTGTGAATGGAAGTGCGATGCATTCAGCTGTGGGCAGCCACATCACCAACACTCACAACCCATGCTGGGTACGAGAAGCCATCTTCTGTAAAGGACTGAGCCTCATCAGGCACCTTGGTTTGCTTTAGGCTCATAACTACATTTCTCAGAAAATTCTGTGAAAGGCTGTGGAAAGGCAAGCATTTCCCTGCAGCCCGTGGGAAGGACCTGCTGTGGACCAGGGAAAAGTGTAAGGAGGAAGGAACAGTAGAGAGGAGCTATTATGGACTGACCACCACCCCCCATTCCCTATCCCATGTGCCACTCAGTGGGGAGGAGTCAAGGAATCAGAGTTGAAGAGCTGAAGCTGAGCCAAGGAAGAAGGCAGGGGGTAGGGAGAAGATGTTTTAGTTTTGTCTTTGTTTCTAATCATCCTCATTTATTTTTAATTTGCCATAAATTACACTGAGTTTAGGTCCAAGTCAAGTCTGTTTTGCCCATGACAGTAATTGGTCAGTGATCTCCCTGTCTTAGTCTTTATCTTAAACAAGATCTTTTCCATTTTATTTTCTCTTTCTCTTCTCTTATGTGCTGTTGAAGAGGGAGAGTGAGAGAATGGTTACAGGGGGGTCTGGCAGACAGCAAGGTCAATCCACTAAAGTAATAATAAATTAAACTCACGTTTAGCATGGCTGGTTTTATTACATCTATCTCAGTTGAGCATAATTCAGAATTTGATGAAGGGAAGCCTGACAAAGCTCATTGTTCATTGAACTCATTGTTGCTCTGTCACCTAAGAGATCTACAGCAGCAACTTTTACCTTTTGGCTAGTTAAGTAAAAGAAACCCTGCACCATGTGCCTTTCCAGCACTGTAAAGAAAAACAGGAAGAGCTTAGCAGAAAAACATTTAGGAGTCTGGTTGTTAAATATGACGCTGGGATAGTGAAAGCTGCTTTTCTCACAGAAGACAGTGTTGTTTAGTCTTCGTACAGTGCATAACATAGTATGTCGCTGGCACATAGACATGTCACTATCTGACAGAAGCTCTAGGCATGTATTAACAGGCAGAACAGTTATGATACTTACACTGCTTCAGCTGCATTTGTAGTTTCTTTGCTTTTAACCTTATTTATGGCAATAAAGAGCTAGCTTACCCCTACCTGCAATCAGAACAAGAAACAGATTCCTGAGTAAACATATGTTAATTTAAATAAGTTGTTCATATTTTCCTTTTCTGGCACAATCTCGTTGCTCACTCACCAACTGAATGAGTCATGAAAACCAGTTAGAAACAAGAGTTAATGTTAAAATGCTTTGGCATTTCCACTTCCACAGCTCATACGTTCACGGAGGAAATGATACATTGCCCACCCCTTTTTCTCAAGTTACTTAAAAATCTCTCTTAAGTCTCTATACTGTATGAGGACAGGTTGCTTGTGGGCACTGGTCTGACATGCAAAAAAACAGGCCGATGGTTAATACAGACAGAAGAAATAAATCTCAGGGAAGAGCCTTCTTGGATTTTTTTTTTTTAATGTTTAATTTGCTAGAGCTAACAGAAATTATTCCTGCTCAGGAAATAATCAGGTAATGAGGAAAGTCCTGAGGCTTTTAAGCACAGCACCTCCACTGTATAAATGCTATGGAACACTTCTAAAAGTGAAAGAAAAAGACACAATTCTGTTTCCTTTGGGAAGCAGGATTAGTTTGTTATAATATATAATAA
>NW_010428109.1:0-652 GCF_000710305.1 Buceros rhinoceros silvestris | reverse complement strand
AATCAGCAAAACCCTCAGCATCCCCCTGCACGCATGATGACTTGGGCAGAAATATGAGCCAATATAGTCACTTACGGGTGTGAAATGGGATGGACTGAAACAGGCAGCGGTGCTGACAGGAACAGGAGGGTCTGACAACGCAGTCACAAACCCCAAACTGACCTGCCTCCCCACGGGGAGTTTGAACCCTCCCAAGGTAAACCTGATCTATCCTACAACCTGGGAAGGAACACCTGTGGCGAAAAGCAGTGGCGCTGGGCATCTGTTGGGCAGTGTTGCACAGACTGCCGACTGAGCATATCCATCACTGGTCATACTGATAGAGGGGAAATCGGGAGAGACAGGGGGAACCCACGGCTGCACCCCCCACCTCTGCAGGACAGTGCAGTTAACCCTTTCACACCACTGCGAGAGGAACGGAACCTGCCCAGCGTCCGCTTGTGCAAGAAATCACGGGGTGGAAGTCAGGACCCTGCAGATCGCCCCCACTCTGCCCCAGTCCAAAGCTACCAGTGTTTCTCAGTCCCCTCTGCCTGCGGCAACCAAAGGAGCCATCAGCACAGCGATTAACCACCTGGGGAAAAGGCAGATAACGAGCCGCACCCCCTGCCCAAACAATCTCCTGGTCCAGCCAGTCCCTAAAGCCCACAGG
>NW_010428108.1:0-2117 GCF_000710305.1 Buceros rhinoceros silvestris | reverse complement strand
AAAAAAAAAAAGGAATAAATAGGAAAAGAAACCATTTGTGGCACCATAAAGATTGATTTTTGAACTCTGTCTCTTGGCAGTGCTATACCTTCCCCTCAATTTATGATGTCCTATGTCTTATATAGATTGGACACAATACTGAATTACATGTGGAAGAATGGAAGAAAAAACATAGAAGAAAAATAATCAGAGAGTAAATAGCTGGTTTGCTTATCATGCATCCCAGTTTGATTATGGTAGTTTCCGGAGACCACAGGTGAAGGATACTGAATTATAGCAAATAAAAGACTAGAACATTACAAAGCTACCTGAGGGTTTGGCTGAAGTCCTTGTGCAAACTGTGATTAACTGAATACCTGCCCTGGAATGCTGGTTTGGCAAGAGGTTATACACACATGAATGAATCTGTCTGCATACTTAGACACTGCAGTTAAACTTCTCTCTTATTAAAAAAAAAAAAAGATGCTATTTCCAGTGTTGTTGAATGTAGTTTGACTCTGTATGTTTTGATTTAAGCTACCCATCCTCAGAGGAAAAGTCAGGCAACAAGTGCCCTACACATTTAAGGAAGAAAGAGTGGGAGGAAGAGGACATTAAGCAGCCAAAGACATGTTGGATTGCCTGGGGGCGGCTAGGCAGACTTCCTCCCTAAAAATCAGTGTTGCTCTGGGAAATGTAGGTAGATCTTCTTCATGTAAAGTGGTGAAGGTCTGTTGATGTAAATTCACCTGAGCTTATATCCCAAAACTGACAAGATCAGTGCACGAGAAGTGGCTACATACTAATGGCACTTAATATACTGAATATAACACATACACCAAAAATTTTCAAAAGCTCCTAAGAGAGCTGAAAGCCACTGTTTCATGAGCACCTGATGGTTTGACTGCTTGGAAAATAGACCAGCGCACTGACAACAGCCTGTTTCTGTTTGTAATCGGTGCAGACACACCCTTATACTCACATGCCCCTTTTAAAATCCTAGCTATAAATTACTTTTCAGGCTAATGTAAATTAATCCTGGGAGGTAGCTGATGGGCTTAGGAAGGCTAGACAATGACTATGGGTTATTCTCTATTAGACTGGTTTCTATACGATCTAAAGCTACATATGATCGTGTGGGGCACAGCACAGTCAGAGGGGAAAAGTCATCGCCTGCTATGAAAGAGCTTATGTGCTGAATATATTTCCTGGCTTTCTACTTTATTTTTTGGTACTTTCCATGTATATTCCATATGTTACTAACAGCTTGGATCCTGGACATTAATCCTACATCTACGGGGTAAACCCAAAGCCATTTTACTCTCTTGCCCTGCTTCCAGCAGAGAGGGCCAGAGAGTATCTGAACACTTGTGTTTGGGTACATTTCCAGCTGGGAACACGACAGCAAGTATGTCCTGCACAGAAAAGCACACTATGGTCCCGGTTCCCTCTGGCTCATGTGACATGAGACGGCTAGAAGTCTCCTCTGCTTTTCCTTATGTAGACATGCCATGCAGGAACTTGCAGCAGAGAGGGACCTCGCCCTTGATTTATAATCAAGCCATGAGCTCATCTATGCTCTAAAAGAGTCTATTGTCCAAATGTTGTTGGTTTTCCTCCAGGAAAGTTTTGCCAGTGTATGGAGAGCTGCCCCTAAACAAACAGTTCTTCCTCTCCTACATTTACTTCATTTCAGACCCTTTCCTGATTTGGAACTTTTTATTTCCTTGTCTTTTTCTCCTAAATTCCCTGTAAATTCAAGGCTTCTCAGCAGCAATTATTACTGCCCAGGCCAACATGACAGGCAGTCTTGTACCTGTTGCTCTCAGCGTGGTGGAATGAAACATTTCTCCAAAGCTGCTGCAGCAGATAACCTGATTTGTTTTGGTTTTTTGGTTTTTTTTCCCATGTGTAGTGGAAGCAGCATGTATGCTATTTTTTGGTCTATGATGGGGACAGTGGTTGTGTGACAGTTTAGTTAGTCCAGCAGTTTGCTCCTCTTGGCAGTTATGCATAACATCAGCTTCACTAGGAGGTGACCGGTTTTATGTGACAGCTACTGGGGCATCATTTCCTTCTGCATATCCCACTCAGTAACATCCTGAACTGTGCACCTCTGTGATATATATATATATTTA
>NW_010428107.1:9782-10486 GCF_000710305.1 Buceros rhinoceros silvestris | reverse complement strand
GAGGCACCATGAGGAAAGGGGGCTGCAGCCTTCTAGGCACAGGGGTGGTTGCTGGGGTCCCACCAGAGATCCAGGGTCTCGCTAGGGTCTGGCTCTGACACCCAGCCAGGTCCAGCGGCGCACAGGTGGGCAGGGGCAGTGTTCAGTGCCGCATCAGGCCCCTGAGACTGCCCTGTAGCTCAGTGGGTTTCTTCTGCATGGCCTAGGACCTCCTCTTTGACTTGGGTGATGCTCTCCGGTGGGAAATCATGTTGTCGGAGAGCAAGAAGCCTCTTACACTGCTCACTGATGCTGAGGAGGAAGAGGAGTCCCCTGACAGGGGCAGGGAGGATACGGTGAGTGACCACAGCGATGGCCCTGGTGGGTGGGGATGCTGGGTGGACCTGCTGACGCCAGTCTGCCTGCTGCCCTCTCCAGGGGCTGATTGCTGCTGCTCTGGCCAGGGGTTGGTTAGTGCTTTAGATCCCTTCTCAACCTCGAATAGTTCTGATGCTTTTCGAAGCAGGACCCCAGGCAGTACTGCTTGTGTCCGAAGGGGCTGGAGATCCCCTAGGGCCTCCAGAGCACTGACCTTTGGGATGAAAGAATTAAAAAATGCAAATCCAAACCCACATTGCCCAGGACGCTTTGTCTCCTGCTCCCTGGCTGCTCGGCGGAGTTGCCAACCAAGTGTAGAAGTAGTGCACGGGCTGTAACACACCGCA
>NW_010428107.1:7725-9655 GCF_000710305.1 Buceros rhinoceros silvestris | reverse complement strand
GCCAGCCACAAACGGAGAGCTGTCCTGGTGGGAGGACACGGCCTGATAAAGCCGGCATTGCGCCAGCACAGGGCGGTGGGGGCGGGGTGGAGGAACGCCAGTCACAGCACGTTCCCTCCTGTTATCTGCCCCCCTCAGCCAGTCCCCTAACCGGGGAGCAGCGTGCCCTCCAGGGTCTGCACAGAACAAGCTGGTCCTTAGTTTGCGTGACGATTGTCACAGTCATCCCCTCTGCAGAGCCAGCCTGGAGAAGGTCGTTCATGAGGCTTGAGCAGGGAGTGCCAGAGCGAGCGCGGGGATGTGGTACAGCTCTCCGTCCACATAAACTGCCGGGTGCCGCCTGGCCCCAGGCCATATGTGACCGACACGGCTCTCACAACGGTGCCGCCGTGTTCCCCTGCGCCAGCACGGCCTCACCTCAGCTGAGCCCCCTCGCTGCACCGCATTCTTCAGACCCAAAATGCCTCCTGGCGCAGGGGGAGAAGCTGCCAAAACCGCACATCTTTGCTTCTGTTTCAGCAGCAGCAGGAGGAGGAGGATCACATGAGTTTTGACATGCCACTGTCGTGGGTCGCCCCAATTCAGATCCCCCTCAGAGGTGCGTGTTCTTCCTCGCCTTTTGCTAGCCCCCAGCTAGCTTTTTGTGAAGTTGGGACGCTTGTTTATCTCACTCAGGAGTTCTCCCTTCAGGGTGGGCGAGGTCCAGCAGTGAAGGGCAGCAGGTGAAGGCAGCAGCAGCTTTTGGGCTGAGCGCCTGCCCTCCGTGCGCTGTCTCCTCCTGGGCGGGAGCCCCTGCAGACACACACACAAACCCGTGCTGTGTTCTCCTGCCAGGGGATGACTTTGCCCAAGATGGACTTTCTGTTACCACCACGTGCAAGGGTCTGCCCCCGTGCTGTCAAATACCTGCTTTGGGAGAGAAAAGGGTTATTACATTGTTGTAACATCAAAGCATAACAGGCAGGGGCTGAGCAGCTCTACTGGCAGCTGAACGCGGTGGTTTCCCTTAGACCATCATTTCCTCCCTCTTGAAATCTTCTCCCTGGGCTGAGTACAAGGGAGGGAATTTTTCTGACGCCTCTCTTGCTCATGGCAGAGTTTGAGAGCCGCTACTCCCAGGGGAGGAAGGTGATCCTGTACAAGAAAGCGAAACTGGAGAAGTGGGCACCGTACCGGAATGGCAATGGGCTGGTGAAGCGCCTCACCGTCTACGCGGACTTCGACCGTAAGAGGAATCGGTGAACGCGCTCAACGCGCTGAGCAAACACAGCCTGGGCTGTGCTGGTGGGAAGGGAAGGGGGAGGTGGTCCCCTTTCGCCCAGGGTCTCTCTTGTGCCTTCTCATCCTCCTTTTGCATTTTGGGGGTCACCTACTACATCTTCAAACCTTCACTTCTGTCTGTCAGGCCCAGAACTTTCCAGCACTGCTTGGGGCCCCAGCTCTGGTTTACACCCCAGAGGTGAGGCTGTTCGGTGGTCCAGGTCAGCTGCGTGGGTCCTCGGTCTCCAGAGAAGTGGGAGGCTGGTTGGAATTCATCCAGCAGTACTGCTCTTCCCGCTGGGGTCGACAGGAGCTGTAGAAGGGGGCCACTGTGGACTGTAGATATTTCTGTGCTCCGTTATTCTTCATCAGCTGGTCCAAGAACCTGTGCAGGTTCCTAACGGGACCAAGTGTCCTGTCCTCAGCCCTCTCGGACAGTGCCATGCCCTTGGCTCTTTCCCCTTCACTCCTGACACTACCAGTAAACGTTTGGGATGAGATTTCTCTCGCTAGCTGTAGCCATATGCTGTGCCACCTTCTCCCCGGCGCTGATTACTTTAGCTCTTGGTGATGGTGAGGAATAAACCCTCTTAAGGAATAATTCATCTGCGCAAAGGGAGGTGAGGATTCATCTCCAGGGCCAGCTCCCGCAGCACTGGCTGGGGGGCAC